>NW_024573031.1:10000-284067 GCF_018153835.1 Drosophila eugracilis | reverse complement strand
AAAAGCGTCCTAAGTGGAGAGGGAGTCCCAACATAGAGGGAGTTTTTGAGCCTGCTGATGTCAATGCCGCCGAAAAGTGCCTTTTCACTGTCTTGTGAATAGTAGGAGGGCACACTGCGGTAAGAAGAAGAGCTATATTTGAATTGTAAACTAATTTAATGAATTTACAGAATAAAACGTTCCGTACGCCATAGCCATAGGCCTTTGCAGTTCACCTTTCTTTGGACCTACGCGTAGGGGGAGCTGTTTAAGGCAACTCCGCAGTTCACAAGACGACAGGTGTTATTCAAAGTATGTATATGTATTCTTGATCAGGATCCGCAACAATTTAGACATGTCAGTCAGTCCAATCCTCTGTCCGTCAGTCTTTATGAACTCTGAGATTTTAGAAACTTCTGAAATTGAGATTAAGCATACAGATTCTAAAGATGCTCAGTGCAAGTTTTTTTTTGTATTCAGCATTCACCTGTGCCCACTATTACTAAAAACAAACGAGATATCAGAAACTATATATATAAAGCTGGAAACTTGGGTCAGGCATGTGTATTCATGTGATTGCAGTGGAACTGGTTTCAGTTTCGCCCACGACGTGTACAATTCGGAAAAAACTAAGACGCTGACAACAAGGTTATTCAAGTCAATCGTAATAGTATAGTGTTTCATATTGTTTTTTGACTTTATGTAAGCGCGCACACATACCTACCTATTTGGATATAGCTTGGCATATTTGGTTTGCCATACAGACGCAAAAGATCCTCCAAGTTTTTTTATATACCCATGTAGTATGCAATCCGATTCCTTTTCATCTGCATCGAAATGTTGCTTTTGCTTTGATTTTTTTTTTTGCTCAACTTTATCGGTCTCTGAGTTGACTGTATCAAATACGGTTTCGGAGACCTCCTGTTGCCATCTAAAAAAAACATAAAAAAAATTAAATTTCTACGCTGACATACGAGTTAAAAAGAAAATGGCTTTCATATTTTTTTTCCCAATTTATAATTCTGTAAGCAAGCTGTAAGCTTCATTTATAAAAAAAATTTTATAATTTAATTATTACTTAATACTGTCATAATATTTAATATATATATATATATATATAAATAATATTTAGCACTTTTAATATAAATTTATTAAAACATTAAAAACTAATGCAAATTTTCTAATACATAGATTTTAAATATATACAGTTCTTATTATTCGTGTTTTGGTATCCCATTAGATACGTAAGATATTTCAGTATTAGTGACATAACATATGTTCTCAAATGTGTGAATAAGATTTTAATAACCATAAAGCCAAAAACCATCTTATGGCACTCAAATATGTCTTTTCTTAACCAATCTTAACCAATCCTATTTGGATATATATACAAAAGTTACGTAAAAACAAGAATAAACTCTATAATCGAGTGCCACGATTATAAGATACCCGTAACTGTTTCATACAATTTTAAAATATTTATTTGCTAGTAGAAACTTACAAAGTGCCACCTTCTGTCAAAAAAGCATGTTGAGTTGCTGATGGTGACGTCACTGTCCATGTCCGGCCTTATATCCTACATTTCTTAATAATATTTATAGTAAATAAAAGTCTTTGGTAAATCAATAGACATAAACTAGAAATAGTATACAAAGTCAAACCAAGACATACATTTTAATATTATGGACGCCACAGTTCTCTGCGGTTTGTGGGCGTTATAGTGGCAGTAGCCCCATGAAAATACGGATCCGAGCTGCGGTATCATCTCAAGACTATGTATGTTTAATCCGAACTCTCTAGCTTTTTTAGCTACCAAGATTTAAACGTTTTTGGTTTTCCGCATTTTGGGGGCGTTAGAGTGGGATGTGGATGAAAAAGTAATACCCATTGGGGGCAAAATTAGAAACTGTATGCTTAATCCCAACTTTCTATCACTTATAGTTACCGAAATCTCAGCGATTCTACAAAAAATATTAAAGCTAGGTGGGCGCGGCCAAATAGCGGTTTTACCTTAAGATGCGCTTTTATCACAAGAATATACATACTTTTTTTTTGTGATTTATAGGCGTTAAAGCGAGCGTTCTTGCGCTGCTTAGGGAGCTCAAGAATCTGCCTGCTTAATCTCAACTTTGAATCTCTTATAGTTACTGAGATCCTTCTACGTGTTACATACTTTTCAACGAATCTAATTTACCCTTTTACTCTACGAATAACATCATTGGGAAAATTGACTAGAAGTGGAAAACGGAAAAGATATATTGTTGTACACAACATGAATTTATCAGAAAATAAATAAAATAGATACAAAATTTACCTTATAAAAATACGAGTGTCTGAATCCAAAATGAAGTTAATAGTCCCAAACAGAATTATGCTTAACAAAGGTTATTTTTATGAAGTTTTAAAACACCTGAGAAATGAGTGATGACGATTCCTGTACGCGTTTGTTAAGGCGTTCGTTGTTGTTATAGCGTGGCTTAGCGTCTTCGTTGTTTTATTCCATATATGCATGCTTTAGTTTGTGAAATTTCCGCAAATTTCATGGCCGCTCTGCTCATTTCAGATCGTTTTTGGATTCCACAAAATTGGTTGCGTTATCCGACCAAATCGTCAAACTTGTAAATCTTTTTAGGGATGCAATAAATAATTGCGTTGAAAGATCCTCGATTACTTCCAAATGCGTAGCATTAGTAACAAAACAAAAGAAAAAAGCTATGCATCATTTTGTGGGCGCCTGTTTCTGATCTCGGACTTCAACTACAGAGATAATAAATAAACGTTTCGGCTGAACACGATCCTCTGGGAGCGGCGCGATAATGCATCATGATGTGCTCTAGTAAATTTTACTTACTTAATTTACTTCACTTTTTTAATCTGAAGAACATTTAGTGATGAGTCACCTAATAGGCCGGAATGCTTGACGCAGAGCTACCAACAAGTTCTGCGATCGTGCAAGCTAACACACTCAGTTCCCAAATTGGGAAACTGCCACATCCGGTGGCCAACACGCAGAATAGGGAAACTGCCGACTCCGCACTCAGGGGACAATCACCCGGAGCCTGGCCAGAAGTAGCAAACACGCGTATTAAAAAAATCCCCGACTCAGCGCTCTGGGGACAATCCCACGGTTCCCGGCCAGAACACCAGCGCAACGAGCGATCGTCAGCATACCCAATGCTGATCCGGCACCCTAACAGGCCTGAGTGAAAGTGAAAAATAATATTACAAAGGTCGGTCCAAATTAACTGGGGCTCAACGTAACCGACTCACGCGATACGCAGTTTTAATGCATTTACAAAAATTAATTGCAATCGGAAATAATTAAAAAAAAAACAATTAATTAAGTAAAAAACAAAAAGAGCAGTGCACCAAATTGGCAGATCAAATAAGCCAAGAAAACAATTTACGAACTCCACAAGTGAAAATAAAACAAGGGAACGACAGAAATTCAGGAGAAGAGATATAAAATGACGAACTTTGCAAGTGAAATTAAAAAACAACAACGGAAACGGCAAAAATTCTCCCACCCCTTCAAAAAAAAGAGAAGAAAATAACGAGTGAGGCGTTACACCTGTACCGTGAGAGCGACAAGAGCGACGGCAATAGCGACTTCAACGGCGACGACAACGGCAGCGACGGCAACAGCGACGACAGTGCCAGCGACGACTACAGCAGCAACAATTAAAACATACGAAATGTGAGTAGGCTATTTGTCTGAATTACCAAATAAAGAAAATAATTCGCGCTATTTAACCGTGGGAACATTATTAATTTGAAGTAAATATCATTATTTATTTCTCTCGAAAAAAACTTATGAATAAATTGTATTTCATTGATATTTAAAGAAAGCCAACAAGCTTTTTTTTGAATTTTTTTCTAAATAAAATTCTGACTGCCCATGTACTAATTTTTTTTTTAAAATTAAGTAACGACCCCATGTGCCGAACTAACAAAGAATCCGAGTCAGACGACGACGTTATTGCAGAGTATAGGAAACTTTTAGACACAAAAGTAGAAAGACAAAAGAAAGAAGAAGAAACTAAGACATATTAGCCACCAACCACTAGCAGGGGGGCATTTATTCGATCTAGTGCCCTTAACGTTACAAACCCACAGCCGCTTAAAATGCAGCCAGAACAAATTACACGCATGAAGGCCACCATAACCGGGGCACAAGAGCTATCGATAAAATATTAGCTGCCGTTATGGGGGAGTTAAACTTGCTCACCTACTCACTTACGCCATCGGGGCCTATAAAGTATTTGAACCATACGACGGTAGTAGTCGACACTACTAAGCCGTCGGTATTTTAAAAAATAAAGTAACAGGAGCAGCAGCTGCAATGTTATCCTCCTTTAATACCTAGATTTCACGTACACGGACAAAATTCCGACGCACGTTATCAAACATGAATTAAGTCTGTCAAGACAGGGAGAGCTACCACTGCTCAAATACTATGAAGAAATAGAACGGAAGCTAACGATTTTAACAAAAAAATCAATTATGACACACGACGCAACCACAGCTGCCATCTTAAATGAGCAGCACATGACGCTGTACATGCGCTCATATCTGGGTTAAAAAATTCCTTAAAAATAATTTTTCCGGCACAACCTCGAGACTTGCCATCAGCATTACCATAAGCACAGGAAGCTGAATCAAGTAACGAAAGAAGCGTTTTTGCGGCAACTTTCGCCCGACACAATGAGGAGAAAGCATACAAGAAGAACAACCAGCGACAAGCAGATTGAAAAAATCCCCAGAGCCATTACGAAAATTCAGGGCCAATTAAGAAAACTCCTCACTTTGTTAACCCTCAAAAAAGGAGCCAACAATCAGAATGGTTCCTTTAAACAGAGACCACACATAAACTCAGGAATTTATCAGGATCAACCAGCACCAGAGCCAATGGAGGTCGACCCCTCCTCTAGAATGATATTTAGACAGCCCACAACATAGTAAAAAGGGCAGTCAACTAAGCAAAAAAAATAAACTTCATGACAGAGGAAAAATCTGACGACGAAGATTATGAAATAGAAAACGATCTTGATGAGGAAGATTCGTGTAATTTTTATACCCGTTACTCGTAGAGTAAAAGGGTATACTAGATTCGTTGAAAAGTATGTAACAGATAGATGGAAGCTTTTGCGACCCTATAAAGTATATATATTCTTGATCAGGATCAATAGCGAAGTCGATTGAGCCATGTCCGTCTGTCCGTCCGTCCGTCCGTCCGTCCGTCCGTATGAACGCTGAGATCTCAGGATTTATAGCAGATACAACGTTGAGATTAAGCATGAAAATTCTTGAGGTCCCGGGACAGCGCAACGCCCACAAATCGCAAAAAACTAAAATTGCTGAAATCTCAGGAACTATTGCAGCTAGAAAGTTGAATTTCAGAAAGTATAATCTTTAGATGGCAACGCATCTTATAGTGGTACTAATATCCGGCCACACCCACCCATACGCCCACAAGGCTCAAAAGACGGTTTTCGGATTTTCTAAAAAAGCTGATATCTCAGTAACTATAAGAGATAGAAAGTTCGGATTAAACATGTAGGTTTCTATGATGCTCTCAATGCGAATTGTTCTTTTCCGATCAAGCCACGCCCACTCTAACGCCCACAAAACCCGAAAAACCAAAAATGCAAAAATCTCAAAAACTATAAGATCTACACAATTTTCCTTAGAAGCACCTATTAAGAAGATGCCTTTGCAACTTGCCACGAAGTTGCACCCAGCCACGCCCACTCTAACGCCCACAAACCGCAGAAAACTGTGGCGTCTATAATATTATTATGAATGCCTTCGTTTGACCTTGTGTAACTTATTTCTGTTAATATCTATCGATTTACCAAAGATTTTTCAAATCGGAACATTATTTCGCTGCTTATAAAGAAATTAAGTTATAAGGCCTCACATGGGCAGTGACGTCACTATAAGCATACTCAACATACTTCCTCTGACAATAGGTGGCGCATTGTGAATTTCCACTAGCAAAATAATATTTTAAAATTTTGTAAAACAGTAACGGGTATCTTATAGTCGCGGCACCCGACTATAGCGTTTCCTCTTGTTTAGAATAAAATCCCTGCTCCTCTACATTACAAGCACTGTTGCAGGAAGAGAGGTAAAATTACTTTTAGACACAGGCCCATTACGGTAAAGTCAATCCATGGCTTTACTAAAATAAATAAAAAACGCTTAGTTTCGGTGTTTAACAAAAAATCATCCTTTTTTATCTTAAATAACCTTAAAGACTTCGTGGTATTATCGACCTTGACTTGCTTGGTGTTACCAAGAATGTTCTTCACACAAACAACGGAGATGAAAAGATCCGATTCACTAGGGCAGAAATGGACAACTTTATTAAAATTTATGATGATGATGTTCCCGTGGAAATTAACGCCACCTTTGATAAAATGATTGATTAAATCATAAAACCTACGCTGATCCAGACGAAGCACTTCCATTTAATATTAATACTATAGCCACAATAAAAACTGATGGGGAACCGGTGTACTCCAAGTCGTACCCACACCCCATGAGTGTAAGCGAATTCGTCAATGCAGAGGTTAAACAACTTCTAGCGGACGGCGTAATAAGGCCATCCAGGTCCCCATATAACAAACCTAGATACAAAAGGTATAGACTAGAATGGGGATAAGAAGAAGCGATTAGTTATCGACTTCAGAAAATTAAACCAGAAAACAGAACACGATAGATATCCTATCCCTACAATTTCGACAATTCGGTCGAATATGGGCGAGTCACAGTATTTCACTACACTCGACCTCAAATCAGGCTTCCATCAGATAGAGCTGGCGGAAAAGGACAGGGAAAAAACAGCCTTCTCCATAAATAATGGCAAATACGAATTTTGAATTCTGTTTCTTTTTTGCCATTTGGACTTAAAAACGCCCCAAGCATCTTCCAAAGGGCTATGGATGCCGTCCTTAGAGAAGAAATATCAAAAATATACTACGTTTATCTAGGCGACGTTATAATATTATATATCAAAAAGAAAAGAGGACCACGTCAAGTACGTGGACTGGGTTTTAACCAAGCTCTTAGATGCAGGTATGAGAGTATCCCAAAAGAAATCAAAGTTATTTGAAAATAGCCTCGAGGACTTGGGCTTCATTGTCACAAGGGGGACTCCAAACTTCACCTGAAAAGGTAAAAGCTATTAATGAATTTCCCCCACCAAAAACACTTTTTGACCTCAGATCTTTTCTAGGGATAGCAAGCTACTACAGGTGTTTCATTAAAAACCAATGCGCGAGAGCTCCTTGCCATTGTTTGGGCACTTAAAAACCTCCGGAATTACCTATACGGAGCAAAAGGGTTGCACATCTTTACCGATCATCAACCACTTATCTTTGCAGTCCCAAAACAAAATCCCAATGCAAAGCTGAAGCGTTGGAAAGGGATTATTAACGAAAAAATGTTTTATAAACCAGGAAAAGAAAATTTCGTGGAAGACGCATTATCTCGCCAAAACATTAACATCCTAGAAGACTGACAGGAATCGGACGTAGCCACCATTCATAGCGAAGAGTCCCTAACATACACCATCGTGACAACCGACAACCCAGTAAACTGCTTCCGAAACCAAATAATAATCGGGGATGGAAATATTTTCTCGGTGGATGCTCTTGTTTAAGAGCATTGTCAGGCACATAATCAGAATCCCCAACCGGCAAAATCTGATGGAAGCATTACAAGATGATGTAAACGCGGAGGTAGTATACGAGGTGTGTTCAAAAAGTAAGGTGACTTTTCAAATTTCTCGGGCAACATATTTTCGATTATCGTTTTTTTTGTTTTGTTATATTGGTACACTCTTCCCTAACATCTGTACCAAGTTTCAATGGAACATCCTCTTTTGTTTGGTTGTGAGAGGCGTAAAGTTACAAGTTGTTTTGCGAGCTCGGCGATTTTTTGCTTTTTTCGGTCTTGGCTCGTCTGGGCTCTTCCATTGGGACGATTGGGCTTTGGTTTCGATATCATAACCATATACCCATGATTCGTCACCAGTTATGACCCTTTTGAGTAAATCTGGGTCGTCGTTGACGTCATTCAACAGCTCTTGAGCGATGCTCATGCGACGGTTCTTTTGCTCAAAATTCAGCAATTTCGGAACAAACTTCGCTGACACACGACTCATACCCAAAACGTTTGAAAATTTCATGGCACGAGCCAAGCGATATACCGACATCTTCAGCAACTTCTCTGATAGTGATTCGACGATTTTCCAAAACAATTTTCGTCACTGCTTGAACGTTTTCATCAGTTGTTGACGTGCTTGGGCGTCCAGAGCGAGGCTGGTCATTGGCATCTTCCCGGCCATCTTGGAAGAGTTTGTACCACTTGTACACATTTTTTTACTCAGAACAGTTTCACCGTATGCCACTGTCAACATTTCAAGTGTTTCAGAGCACTTAATTTTATTTTTTACACAAAATTTGATGCAAATCCTTTGATCCATATTTTTCGATAGCAAAAAATCGCCGAGCTCGCAAAACAACTTGTAACTTTACGCCTCTCACAACCAAACAAAAGAGGATGTTCCATTGAAACTTGGTACAGATGTTAGGGAAGAGTGTACCAATATAACAAAACAAAAAAAACGATAATCGAAAATATGTTGCCCGAGAAATTTGAAAAGTCACCTTACTTTTTGAACACACCTCGTATGCAATACATTGCTCCCAACCAACCTTAGCGTTTATTCAGTACCGACTAGTAGAGTCCTTCCCTAGCATTTCTTTTTAGTACACGAAAAACTTTGTACAGGACATAACGGACTCAACCGAATAGAAAGAAACTGTCATAACGAAATACGAGGTGTGTTCAAAAAGTAAGGTGACTCTTCAAATTTCGCGAATTTCAAATTTTTCGATTATCGAAACCTTTTAGAAGTTATACAGGTGTGTCAAAAAAGTAAGGTGACTTTTCAAATTTCAAATTTTTCAAATTTTTCGATTATCTTCAGTTTTGGGAACAAGAAAAAGTCACATGGGCCAAACCGGTGAATATGGTGGCTGAGGCATTATTGTGGTGTTGTTTTTGGCCAAAAAATCCAAATCCTTTGATCCATATTTTTCGATAGCAAAAAATCGCCGAGCTCGCAAAACAACTTGTAACTTTACGCCTCTCACAACCAAACAAAAGAGGATGTTCCATTGAAACTTGGTACAGATGTTAGGGAAGAGTGTACCAATATAACAAAACAAAAAAATCGATAATCGAAAAATTTGAAATTCGCGAAATTTGAAGAGTCACCTTACTTTTTGAACACACCTCGTACAGCAGGACCCACCGAGCAGCACAGGAAAATGTAAAACAAATTATTAGGGATTATTTTTTCTCAAAAATGCTTCGGTTAGCAACAGAAATAACATCAAATTGCAAAATCTATTCCATGGCAAAATACAAGAAACTCCGATACCTTCATTCGATAGAGAAAGCAGTAAGAAAATTTAACAAGCACAGGAGAAGACGCTTGACCAGGTAAACTAAAAATAGGACCTATAAGGACTATCGGGAAGGCGAAAAGTTTTTCTAAAAGCGAATAAAAGACTAGGTAACAAGCTCTCACCACTATGCCCGGAGGAAACTATTGAAGCAGACCTGGGGACAACGGTCTTAGTTAGAGGGAGGATGGTCCACAAAGACAATCTACGCTAACCATCCTTTTATATTTTTTATATCCATCTATATTTTTCTACACTAGGAGTATAAACTAGGAGTATAAACTTAATTAGGACAAATATTAAAAGTTGTTGCAGGTACACTTGACTTTAATGATATGGAGCAAGTAAAATTCAAACAAGAGCAACTAATAAAAACAGAATTAAATATTAAATTCTAAGAACGTTTAAATGAACTTTCGATTAATCAAATTAAAAAAATTCCAGACAAAAAAGGAACAAATTAAAAAATTACAAACGAAATTACGAATTAAAAAATTCACGGTAAATAAAGAAACACATCTTTTAGAAATCATTCTGGCTCAAAATAGAATCGTCGTCGCATATGATGACACTCTAATGGACTTGACTCTAGAAAAATTAAATATTGTTAGATAGCTCTGACATTGGCGAATTTAAAGACAAGCAGCCTATTAAGTTTGATAGAAATTTAAGAAAGCTTTGTAAGCTTGTTTGTAAGAAGATAACAGTTCATCCGGTCCAGCTACCACCATCTAAAGACCAAAGTCCACGCCAATTCAAGAATTAAGGATGACTTTGAACTATCGGATCACCGGGACGGCGACCACTTAAAAGGGGGAAAGTTAACACACCCAGTTCCCGAATTGGGAAATGCCGAGTTGCGGGCCACATCCGGTGGCCAACACGCAGAATAGGGAAACTGCCGACTCCGCACTCCGGGGACAATCACCCGGAGACCCGCCAGAAGTGGCCAACACGCGTAATAAGGAACCGCCGACACTGCCCTCTGGGGGCAATCACCCAGGGCCCGGCCAGAAGTGGCCAACACGCGTATCAAAGAAATCGCCTCCGCCTCCGCACTCTGGGGACAATCCCACAGTTCCCGGCCAGAACACCTGCGCAGCGAGCGATCGTCAGCAACCGGATACCCAATGCTGAGCCGGCACCTTGGCGACAGCGCTGCGACCAGACGAAGGCATCTAGCTGCAGCCGGATCAGACCATTAAGTTAGTCTAAGATCGTACTCCGCAGCCATAGCTGTGTAACAAATAATTATTGTAAACCCATTTGTACTATCCTTTACCCTAACAGGTTTAGGGGAAATAAATAAGTAAAACTTCACCAAATTTATTATTTAACGGATCCTTGCTCTGACGGGCCTGAGTGATAGTGAAAAATAGTATTACAAAGGTCGGACCAAATTAACTTGCATGTTGAATCTTGCGATGGAATTGATTAATGACTGAAATTCCGCGATGCAATTTTGGGAGATTTATTCGGTGCTTGGCATCGAAAGCCAAATAAGAATTTGAAGGCATCCGCCGACGCACATTAGACCTTCTTCATCTAGAAAAGGGATCAATAAAAGAAGTCTGCTCTTTGGCGACGTTGAATCCTCGAAGTAAGTGCCTTGTGCTCTTCTGCAAAGTGCACACGCTGAATCACAGTAATAAGCAGATAAGTACCGCCTATAATTTCCTAATCGGTTACTCAATCCATTCTGCTCGTTTGAAGAAACCGATTTATGTACCCGAAATCTCTCTGGATTTTCGCAATAGAATTTTCGAATTTTTCAGCTACGTGAAATATCCATTTCGTGTGAAAGCAGTGATACGTCGTCGCTCAGAGAGCTTCTCGACGCGAAGTTTGCTATCAGGCTATGCAGAAAAATCCGTTATTAAGAATTCCGATCCTTCGTTGAGAAGACTTTATCCCAATAGCTCAAGACATGTACATCCATGAGATAAGATGTCTGACGGATTCTGGCGTGACGGTATTTGCTTCAAGTCCATACCTACCCAGCTACGGAATGGTGACGGTCTTCCAGGGCGAAACTCTTGATTTTGAGCAAAGAAGACTCGATAAAACCAAACCTTAATATTCTGAGCGACCATATATGTCGGCCGTACGCGGCCATTCTTGCATCACAAAATCCATTAATTTCACAGGATGAGTTTATGCTGTAAAACAAAGCGTGGAAACTTTAAACAATCATCAATTGCGATCATTGACATGTACTCCAACCAAGACGAGTGTAATAATTGCGGTAAGGACGCTAATTATTGCGATAGCCAACAATACCAAAACCCACCGACGTTACAACATCCGTTCAGTCGTGGAACTTTAAAGCCTTCTTCCAATTCGGCACATATACTCCTTCTTGCGCCATTGTCTCGATTGCGCACCATTTTCGAACCGGAAAAGGTCCCTTGTCAAGCGGTTCTTAGCTTGTTGACAAATTTAAACAACCTCTTTAATTCTGTCTCCTCCTAAAATGTTTTTGTGACTGGTCTTGTCTTGGCTGCTAATTTAACTAAACTTCTTCATCACAGGATATCTGCTGCATTGCTCGAATTGGCAAAAACGCAGCAGGCTTTTCAAGCGAGTTCATTTCAATTTCGTCTTCCGGCTTATCGTTAACACAACGACACATTTCGCAGACGACTCCGCACAGTGCAACCTTAAATAATCAAAGCCAAGGTAGTAAAGATTTTTGGTTGAATTGAGGGACCTGCGTACAACACATCACATTCATTTGAGTTTCCTAAATCATCAAACCGAGTTTTGGCAGGAAGCAGGAACGAATATTGGCCAGATTCCAGCCGAGTGTACTGCTATTGAAGTAGCTGCTCGCGTAGAGCATTCTTCTTCGAAATGGTTGTCGATTTGCCAATATCGACCAAAAATCGACTCTGACTCCGATTGAGTGCTGAATTTCTGAATTGAAGAAATTAAGGATTAGCGCTTAGAGGCTTTTAATCAGCAGCTCAAATAACACAATTGCTCCAATAAGTAAGTCAATGTGGTGAATGAATATTTAACAAGAGTTTTTATATTAATTTGAATTTGTGAAATGCAGGCTTTTTATTTATGACTTTGATGAGATGTTGAATTTAATGCGACGAAAGGGCACGGCGCGTTCAAATGAAAGGAAGTTTTGATGTTAACTAATTTATTCGACTTGGTTTATTTTACCCGTTACTCGTAGAGTAAAAGGGTATGCTAGATTCGTTAAAAAGTATGTAACAGATAGAAGAAAGCGTTTCCGACCCTATAAAGTATATATATTCTTGATCAGGATCAATAGCGAATTCGATTGAGCCATGTCCGTCCGTCCGTATGAACGCTGAGATCTCAGGAGCTATACAAGACACAAAGTTGAGATTAAGCATGGCGATTCTTGAGGTCCCGGGACAGCGCAAGTTTATTTCAGCGTCCTGCCATCCCCACTCTAACGCCCACAAATTACGAAAAATTAAAATCGTTGAGATCTCGGGAACTATTAGAGCAAGAAAGTTGGAATTCGGTATGTATAAACCTTGTTTAACTTATTTCTGTTAATATCTATCGATATACCAAAGATTTCTCAAATCGGAACATTATTTTAATAATTATGAAGAAATTTATGTTATAAGGCCACACATGGGCAGTGACGTCACTATCAGTTACTCAACATGTTTTCTCTGACAATAGGTGGCGCCTTGTGAACTTCCACTAGCAAAATGAATATTTTAAAATTGTGTAAAACAGTAACGGGTATCTTATAGTCGCGGTACTCGACTATAGCGTTTCCTATTGTCTTATGCTATGAACAGAGATGAAGACAAAACGCGAGAGAGGGAGGGAGGACTGCGGCGGCCGAATTCGACTGAGCGAAAATCTTTATTGGGTCCCGCTCTCATCTTGACACTGAAAGACCGGACATTGAATGAGCACCGCCCCCTCTGAAGGGACGACGTGCTTCAGGATTGCAAAGGTAGGAGCGCCAAAATATGGATGGCGCCCCGGTACTTTCTCTCCGCTGTCTTCATTTCCGCCACCGCGCGCCCGATCCTCCACTGCTGGGACAGCATATTGTCCGCTCCTACGACGACGAGCGCTCCCACGTCGACGTTTGGGACCTCCTGGTTCCACTTTGGCCGCCTCTGCAGGCTCAAGACGTACTCCCGGGACCATCGCTGCTAAAACCTGTGCTTGTGACACAACCCATTGCGCCATCGCCGCAAGCCAACAGCGGGCCGCCGATCAGAAGATGCCCGGGGGTTAGGTCTTCGCCGTCGCTGGGGTCGCTGCTTAGAGCTCCGATTGGCCTCGAGTTTATCACCGCCTCTACGCTGGCGATGAGAGTCCCGAGCTCCTTTGCGGTCAAGAGGTCGTTGCCGACCGTCCGAAGGAACAGGTGCTTTGCAGACTTCACACCTGCCTCCCATAGACCGCCGAAGTGAGGTGCTCTGGGCTGTATGAACGCAAACTCGCATCCTTTTTTGATGCGAATGCCTACAGACACTTCTCTTCCTCCTCCAGACGGGCCCGGAACTCTTTCGGTCTACGCCGCCGAAGTTGGTCGCGTTGTCGCACCACACCTTCTCCGGGATCCCGCGGCGACTCACGAACCTTTGAAAAGCCAATAAAAAAGCATTAGTGGTAAGGTCAGACACTAACTCTAAGTGGACCGCTTTGGATACAAAACACACAAACAAGGCTATGTACGACTTGTACGGTGGCTTGCCACGAATACGATAGGTTGTGCTAAATGGAAACGAGATCTACAACGTCACATCCTCGAGTCACTATATTCGCTGGGTTTACTTTCGTAGGGACGTGTCGCCAAATTGCCTTCTCCGACCACTCTTGGATTTCCGCTACTCGGTTTGATGCGAAAACGGACATGGACGAGGGATGGGATTTAATCCAATGCAAAGTGATCTCGGTGTCAGTCAATAGGACAACTGTACTTATTGGGCAATTAATTTGTGGCCGTACATGATAAAAAAGATTTGCCAAAAGGTGAGCTGGACACAGGCTTATAAAATTTTTTAATTTAGATTGCTTGCTGCTGAATATTGGAAGGGCAACGCTTGGCAATCGGCATTGGGAAGTGCCTTTGCTTATTACCAAAATTAATAATGATTTAGCCATTACGACAGTTTCTTCCAGTTCCTCGCGAATTAAATCCATTGTATCTATTGCATCGATTTGATTCTGAATCAAAGAAGCATTTGCAATGTGCAAATTCAAAATTTCTAATCAAAATTCTAATTAGACTGGATTAAGAGTCAACTATCTCTTGTAAATACTGCTGTGTTCAGGATATACTCCTCATTATTCCATTTCGTTTATTTTTAAGCGCTTCGATATCTTTGCTCGCCATGTTATTGTTTAGTAAAATTTTTAAGAATGAAAGAAGCGTGATAAAAAATTTCTTTTAATTCTGAAAAGAATAAAATAAAAAAATAACAAATTTACGAGTGGTATATTCCGAACATAGGCAAGCAGGGGACTTGTTGATGAATTTTCGAAATAAAATAATATATTATTTGTTAATTTCTGTGGCACTAATACGCCGCAAGCACAAAATTTAAAGTGTAGCTCAAGCTCAGCCAAAATACCGAAAACGCTATGAAAAACCACAACAACGCTTGCACTTGTCCAACGACAGAAACGAAAATGCAAAGAGAGGTCGAAAGAACTGGCAGCGATAGCAGTGCGAGAGTGTGTATGTGTGGTATTCGGCCGGCGGCTCTCTCCTTTATATGTATCGACACTTAGCGGAAAATGATGCCCTGCCGATAAATAAAAGGCAACGAATATATAAGCGGGATGGAAAGACCCAAGAAAATAACGTTGAGGCTTAGAAAATGGCGGAGCAAATTTAGGACAGAAAATGCGCGCAAAAATGTCCCGCAATTTTCTTGTAGCAACAAGTAACAGTAAAGAACGAAAACGAAATAAATCAATTTTTCCTGTCTTGATCTGTCTATGATCTGTTGGGGAATTAAAAAGCAATTTAACAACCAAAGCGATTCACTTTTTGATTAATTAATTATGTGTTAAATGCTTACTATCTACCGATTTTACACGAATGCAAAAAGTTGAAAGTGAGCCGAAATGGTTTAGAAAAACGCCACAGATTACCTTTCATTTTTAAACATTTTATACCTGTATAGCCGATTCGGTCCGCTCAGCAACTTCCCTCTTTGGCTCCCTGTATCGTCTTTTGATCGGGCTTCTGGGTCTTCTGGCTGCTGCTTAATTTCGACCGACGCGGAGGTTTATTAAACACAATAAATTTAAATCACTTCCCGCCTGCAATCACGTCGGAGTCACCATGAATATTTAATAAAAGTTTTTATTAATTTAATTTGTGAAATGCAGAGTTTTTATTTATGACTTCGAAATTGAATTTAATGAGACGAAAGGGCACTGCACTTGCAAACGAAAGGGAGTTTTGATGTTTACTAATTTATTCGACTTAGATTATCTTATGCTATGAACAGAGACGAAGACAACACGCGAGAGAGGGAGAGAGGAGAGCTGCGGACGAATTCGTCTGAGCGAAAATCTTTATTGGGTCCCGCTCCCCTCTTTACACTGAAAGACCGGACATTGAACGAACAGTGACTTTTGTAGAAGCGAGGGTTGGTAAACTCGAGATTTTGCGTTATTTCCCATTCAGATTCGTTAAGGTCGAACTGTGGTTAATAATCGGTGATTGACTGAGTGATAACAGCTAAAGGCGACGCGCTATACTACGCGTTACCGTATTGTATAGCGAGGATTCGCCGACTCCTGACATACAGATGGTTGAGCGATGGATTTTAAGTTTAATTTACGTAACGAGATGTTGCGAAGTTAAATTGAGAGGCCGAATCGAGAAAGGCCCGGCATGGTACGAATACCCGAGAGCGGGTTTTTACATATATATATAGCGGTGGCAGGAAAAACGTAATCGGCATTATTTGGAGAAGAGGTCGCAGGTGGTGTTTTGGGCAAGGCTACAGAAACTAAATATGACGTATGTGGTGGATTTTTAGGACCAGGCTGCGGAAAGGATGCCATGGGATTCGATTGCATATGCAGAAGTTCTGTTTTGCCGTAAGCTGTGTCCTTTTCAAAGGTTTTTTTCCGCGACTCCCGTTGCTTGACGTGCAACCCACTTTCCGCCCAACAGACCGTGGGGCGCTGCCGTCTATCGTACGGCTCGGAATACGGGGATTGTACCGAGTGAAAAATGTTATAAACTACGAAATTAAGTGTGTGCTAAGTGGTTCAGTAAAGCAATTTTTACGTTAGTAGAAGAAGTATTGGATGTAATGTGGTAGAGGGAATTGTAACTCGAACATAATACCCTAAATAGTTAATGATGGGCAAAGTTCGAGCTGCAATGTCCCAAGGATAAGGGAATATAATTTTTAGTGGCCCTAGCGGGCCCATTGATGTTTAAGCGACCTATTAGGGCTTGAATATCAATATCTCCGCTATAAAGATTGTTAATAAAAACAACGCCAAGCATTGTCCTACGGTTAGCAAGGGTCCGTAAGTTTATTAGTAATAGTCTACTTTTATAAGAGGGAAGATGTAAGTTTCCATCCCAATTTTGGCAACGAAGAGCGAATATAAGAAAGTTTTTTAGACAGATTCTATACGGTCTTTGTGGACCGCGTACTGGATGTTTCAAATTATTCATAAATGACCAATTAACGACTATACCTCTTCTAACCTTCTAGACTCACTAAAAAAAGTACTTAAAATCTTCGGTAATCAATGGGATTAAAATTCCGGACGATTACATACAACTCATTCAAACCTGTTGCTTCCAGAATTTTAAATTATTCAAAATCCGCATAACACAGCGTTTAGTTAAGGTAATTACGGATGAAAAAAAGTCATCGAAAAAGAGCATCGCAGAGCACATAGGTATCCAAAAGAGGTCCGTATTCAGATCCTAGAGAAGTACTATTTCCCACGGATGGCTAATATCATTCGCACGCAACTGTTAACCTGTTCCACTTGTAAATTGCACAAATATGACAGGCACCCAAATAAACCACCACTACAGCCAACCCCTATCCCTAACTACCCATGTGAGATAATTCATATCGACGTTTTCACATTGGAGAAAAAATATACATCAGTTGCATCGACAAATTCTCTAAATTTGCTAAACTTTTCCCTTACAATCGAAATCAGCAATCCATCTTCGCGAAACACTATTAGATGCCCTCCATTACTTCACGCCGCCTAGGATGATAGTAACTGATAACGAAAGAGGTTTTCTATGCCCAAACTATTTTCTATGTCCTAAACTACTTTCGAACATTAGAAATTGAGCTCTATCATACCCCAACTCAGAAAAGCGAAGTAAACGGTCAGGTAGAAAGATTCCATTCTACCTTCGTGGAAATATATCGATGGTTAAAAGGCCAATATCCCACCTTTAAACCAAACAAGCTTATCTCAATTGTTGTAGACACCACTGGGTGACAAATAAAAAACCCGTTGACATTTTTTTCAACCGAACTTCTAGAATTAACTACCAGGGGCTATCTAATTTTAAACAACAAACTCTTGAGGACATTCAGGGCCTCATTGAACACAAACAAATCTTAACCAATAATGTGCGCAATAAAAATAGAGGCGACCCAATCATTTTTTTTAGTAATAATAACATACGAATAATAATAACGAAATACAAAGAACACCAACACAAATATTAGGCTTAAGACAAAGAAACTATTTTATTATAAGAATCTATAATTTCATGTGCACGTAATCCCCTGTCGACGTTACAAGTGCGTCCACAATCTACGTGGCGTAACCTTTCATATTTTCAAATATGACGCTCCGGTTGTCCCCTTACAACAAGGTACCGTCTGGAGGCCACATGCAGCAACTCATCGATCAGGTAGCAAACGAGGCAAGGAGATATATATATATGCATATATATAATAGCAGCAGCTACGACGGAAAACCGGGCGTTTACCGAGGTATTGATCGCAAGCCATCCGATAAAGGGGCTTCTTGACACGAGAGCATCTTAGGAGACGGTTTTATGGACCTGGTAGAACAACTGAAACTAGAAGTGAAAGTGAGATCTACAGCAAAGACAGCTGGCAGTGCAACATCGGATGTCGGAAATGCCAACCTCACGATCGGACTACACAATTCCAAGTTCTGCTTGGGTGGACGGAACCAGGGAAGATTTAGGCAATAGCCAAAATTCCAGTACCAAAGGACATGAGGCAGTTGAGAAGCTTCCTAAGAACATCAAGATGGTACAGGCGCTTCATTTGAGGTTTTTCAGTTGTATCGGTGTCCCTGTCGGACTTTTTGAAGTCAAATACCAAATTCGAGTAGACACTTGCGGCAGAAGAGGCTTTTAACAAACTTAAAACAGCACTCACCTCAGCTCCAAAGCTGATACATCCAGACTTTCAGATCAGATTCGTCTTGCAATGCGACGCTGGCCATGTGGAGATCAGCGCTGTTCTCTTCCAAAAGAATTTTAATGGAAATGAGAAACCGATAGCGTTTTACTCTCAGAAGCTTTGAGGAGCTCAGTTTAATTATACAGGAACAAAGAAAAAGTGCTTACCCGCAGTGTGTAGACAGTGTTTACAGTCATTACCAATCACGTACAATAAACTTGCAATAGGTTATCAAATCTTTTTTGTTTTATAGCAGGTGCCAAATATTGCTGGATTAATTAATGGCGGTGTCGTCTGTTTGCTTTGCATCTCACCGAAAACAATTTTTCATATAGATAGGACTCAAGTAGGGTTACGATTTCATGTTTTATTGTTTTTTGTTTTATTGCAGGGGCAAAATATAACTATTGCTGGATTAATTAATGGCAGTGTCGTCAACAAACGTGAATGTGGTTAGGAACTCATTTGTGGGGATGTCCGCTGTGTTAAGTACATAAAGTGTGGGACACAGGGCTCTACCTTGAGGCACTCCATCTTCTATAATGTAGGCATCCGATGTTGTTCTTTTGCATCTCACCGAAAACGATCTTTCATATAGATAGGACTCAAGTAGGGTTATGATTTTATGCATGACCATATCAAGCGCTGGGGAGACGACGAGGAATAATTCAGTATTTACGATTTTCGAAGGCGGTGTATATTTCAGCTGTTATCCTGTTAACCTGCTCGATTGTACTATGACGCTCGCGAAAGCCAAATTCATGTGCCGGGATAATGTTTTGGGCTCTAAAATAAGGTGTTCAGCGAGATAGAAGTCATTTCTCAAAAATCTTATCTTTTCTAGGTTTCGGGAGGATCATTATACTGATCGATCTTTTTCATTTTTTGGGTATTAGCCCGTTTTAGAGTTTTAAATAACCTCTATAGAACAGCTTGGCACTTTTATTATCATGGTTGAGGTTATTTGATTAGCACCCGGTGCCTTTCCAGGTTTCAGTTGATCGTTGATTTTAGCTATCTCAGAGGGCCGGAAGATTATTGGGTCCGTCGCTGATGAAGAGTTAGTTTGCGGTAGATCAAACGTAGTTTGTCGGCCAGAGGAGATCTGGAGCTGGGCGGTGATAGCTTATCTATGTACTCGCTCTGTGCATTCTCAACATCTTATTTTAGGACTTTGGAGAGCTTCAGTGAAGCTTCCTTAAGTATCTTCTTCGATACTACGATACGATATTTGACGTTTTCTTGTGTACGGATTTGGTTATACACATTTTCAAATTTTTGGTGTTCGTGTAACTCGTTTTTAAACTAATTCGTTGCGTGCGCATCAACCAATAGGGGTTGTTAATCATTTCCGAGTGATCAGATAAGAGGTCCGGGATTGATATATTAGTAATTAGATTTCGTGTATTGTTTCTGATCACACCAATATCGATTAAATCAGGCAGTTTTCCAGTAGATTGGGCTATCCGGAGATGTATAGTCCAGTTTGTTTATCACATTTATTATTGCGTTGTATAACTGTCTGTTTTTGGAGGTTCTCGAGTCGCAATCCCCAGTGCGTATGTTTCGCGTTATAGCCTCCATCTGCTAAAAATCGGTCCCTGAGAGAGTTAACGAAGTCCATAAACTGTGCCCTGCGATTGTAAAGCGAGGCGGACAGCGAACTGCTTGTTGAGCAACTAAGAGTTTTTAGTTGCTTTTGAGGATATACATCGGGGCAGTTCAATTTCCAAATTTTTATTACGACTGAAAATCAAACCAAATTAACTCCGCTATAAAACCACGTCGAATACCAAGAGTTACAGCTTAACTACAACAGCTTCCACCTACAGCACTTCTACAAAGCTCCCAATAGCGCATGCGAAACTGGATAATCAAAACAAACTCGAAACTACTGATAAACCCGCCGCTGCTCATCCGTCTTCGGCTTTAGCTGTTTGGCCCATCATCCTCCCCCCGTTAAAGGCTGGCCTTCAACAAAGCCCTTAAGGGGCAGCAGACACAGACACCGCACGCCTTGTCGTTCCAAAAGCTGTCTTTAATTTGGCCACAAGGTTCATTTTTATTTCGTTTGTCTCCGGATGAACCCTTCCTGTGTTAGACGTTTCCCATCTGACCAGTTTGTTTTTTCAACGTTTTTACAACTTTTTCAAAATATCTCTCATCTTTGTTTGCGTACAATTTTTTTTTCGCGACTCCCGTTGCTTAACGTGCAACCCACCTCCCGCCCAACCGACCGAGGGGCTCTGCCGTCTATCGTACGGCTCGGAACACGGGTATAGTACCGAGTGGAAAATTAAATATATAAATAATTTAAATATGTGCTAATGGTTTAGTAAGACAATTTTTTCGTTAGTAGGAGAAGTATTGGATGTAATGTGGTAGAGGGTATTGTAACTCGAACATAATACTCTAAATGGTTCATGAAGGGCAACGTTCGAGCTGCAATGTCCCAAGGATAAGAGAATATAGTTTCTAGTGGGCCTAGCGGGCACATTGATGTTTAAGCGACCTATTAGAGCTTGGCTATCAATATCCCCGCTAATAAGATTTTTAATAAAAACAATGCCAAGCATTGTCCTACGGCTAGCAAGGGTCGGTAGGTTTATTAGTAATAGTCTACTTTTATAAGGAGGAAGATGTAAGTTTGCATCCCAATTTTGGCCACGAAGAGCAAATATGAGAAAGCTTTTTTGGATTGATTCTATACGGTCTTGGTGGACCGCGTATTGGGGGTTCTGGGGGTTCCAGAAGCAAGATCCATACTCTAAGATCGGACGAACGAGAGAGACAAATAAAGGTTTGATTACGTAAAGGTCTTTAAATTCTTTTGACCATCTTTTTATAAAACCTAGCACACCTCTGGCTTTATTAACCATGGAAAATACGTAGTCGGAAAATGTAAGTCGTCTAATAGCTTAATTCTATCCAGGGTTACAACACGAAGTGTATAAGTGGTTATCTACGGCTTAGAGCGACTGAAGGTCATTACATTATACTTAGAGCCGTTAAGACTTAGTAAGTTTGCAGAGCACCAGTATTGAAAGTTGTTTAGGTCAGATTGTAGTTTTCTCTGGTAGCACGCATCTTTATATTGAATACAAAGTTTCACATCATCTGCATACATTAAAATAAAAGAATTTTTAAAGCGATTGGAAGGTCATTTATGAATAATGTAAAAAATAGCGGACCTAAATGACTTCCCTGGGTGACACCGGATGAAGCATAAACCGGACCAGACAAGACATCTTTAAATAAAACACGTTGCGTTCTACCAATCAGATAAATTTCAACCCACCTAAGAAGATCAAATGGGAATCCGATTAAGTCGAGTTTATGAATTAGAAGTGAGTGATTTACAAAGTCAAATGCTTTACTAAAGTCAGTGTAAATGACATCTATCTGAAGACTTTTTCGAAACCCAGTGATGACGAAAGAGGTTAATTTGAGTAAGTTTGTTCTTGTAGACCATCGTTTCATAAAACCATGTTGATATGGAGATATTACTGATCTACACTGGGGCCCAATAATTTTCTCAGAGTTTAGGTTGTAGACCATTATTTCATAAAACCATGTTGATATGGAGATATTACTGATCTACACTGGGGCCCAATAATTTTCTCAGAGTTTAGGAATCGCTGATAACTTAGAGATACCTCTATAATTACCAGTATCTGAAGCTGTTCCTTTCTAGTGTAAAGGAATGATGAAAGATTCCTTCCAAATAGGGAGAAACGTAGCCGTTTCAAACGGGAGATTAAACAGCTTATCTTCAGTTTTCGAGTACGGCTTTTCCACATTAGACAAACTCCTCGCTTCTTTCTGTGAATTGTGGTAGTACTGCTCCCAGCGCCCTAGGACTGCAATCAGACGTGTTTGAAATTTTATATTAAAATATGAAAGTCAAGGTATTTCTGACAGGCGCTTGACAAATTTGGTATGCTTTCCCAACAATTTTTTCATCGGTTCTGTGCGATCGCCAAATAGTAGAATCTCTCATCTTGGTCTGAAACAATTCAAAAGTAGCCAGTGTAGTGTTCCATCATCAACGATTGATTTGTCAACCGAATAGAACTGGATGTCGCCATTTTCTTTCACCACCGACCACTGGCTCTATTTTGTCCTCTCTTCTACTTTATTTTATACAGTATGTCTACCTTCTATAGAAGTCGGTATAAGTCTCTTTAACTGTTGTGTGGGCCTAATGTTAGGGGAAACTAATATTTTGACTGATACACCTTTTAACTTGAGAAATGGAGTAATGCACTCAGCTCGGCTTACCTGTAACCCCAAATGCTACGTTTAATTTAATCACTGTTTCTCTGCCCAGTAACGATTGTTTTAAATTTTTAAATATATAAAGTGAAACAATGCTCTCTTTTTCTGTGTCGATCCGCATGGATTTGTTGCATTTTATTTGTCGCGCAGGGCAGGTCAAGTTTTAGTCAGAGTGACCAATTCGACCACTCGGTACCCCTGCTCGGTTTCCGAAATAATATTTTACTTATTGTTATACCCGTTACTCGTAGAGTAAAAGGGTATACTAGATTCGTTGAAAAGTATGTAACAGGTAGAAGCGTTTCCGACCCTATAAAGTATATATATTCTTAATCAGGACGAATAGCGAAGACGAATCAGCCATGTCTGTCTGTCCGTCTGTCGGTCCATCCGTCTGTCCGTATGAACGCTGAGATCTCAGGAAGTATAAGAGATACAAATTGAGATTAACCATGAAGATTCTTGAGGTCCCTACGCAGCGCATGTTTTTTACAGCATCCTACTACGCCTACTCTAACGCCCACAAATCGCAAAAAACTAAAAATGCTGAAATCTCAGGAACTATTGGAGCTAGAAAGTTGAAATTCAGAAAGTATAATCTTTAGATGCCAGCGCATCTATTCGGCCACACCCACCCATACGCCCACAAGGCTCAATTGGCTTTCGGATTTTCTAGAAAAGCTGATATCTCGGTAACTATAAAAGATAGAAAGTTTGGATTAAGCCTGTAGGTTTTTATGATGCTCCCAATGCGAATTGTTTTTTTTTCGTTCAAGCCCACTCTAACGCCCACAAAACCCGGAAAACCAAAAATGCAAAAATCTCAGAACCTATAAGAGCTAGAAAATTAGGCTTAAGAACGCCCACAAACCGCGGAAAACGGTGGCGTCTATTATATTATTATGAATGCCTTCGTTTGACCTTGCATAACTTATTTCTGTTAATATCTATCGATTTACCAAAGATTTTTCAAATCGGAACATTATTTTGCTATTTATAAAGAAATTAGGGTTATAAGGCCTCACATGGGCAGTGACGTCACTATAAGCATATTCAACATACTTCCTCATTACATTAGGTGGCGCCTTGTGAATTTCCACTAGCAAAATAATATTTTAAAATTTTGTAAATCAGTAACGGGTATCTTATAATCGCAGCACTCGACTATAGCGTTTCCTCTTGTTTTTCTTTCCGACTTAGATATCATTGATTGTGGTCGCTTATTTATTTTTCTTCTACTCTACAAACTCGCCAGACTGCCTCTGACTATGTCAACATATTGCTAACTGCCTGTGACTCCATAACCTTATTATAATGCTAACTGCTTGTGTACCAACAGATTATTTCTCTAAGTAATAGGTTTTTTTTACTTCAACTTACAACGTATGGTCGCCCAGTTAACCATTACATGCATTTTATAATTTTTCGTGAACTATTGCACTCGTTTAGTATAATTCATTTGACTTGCAACTAACTGTTACTCAGTCGCTTTCTTAATTAGGCTTGTTTTTGAATCGTGATCAACTCTGTCTTTGCACTCTCTCTAAATTTGATGTTGGTCTTATGTTCTCTACCCGGCATCTTACCACGCCCACAGATCACGAAAAACTAAAATCGCTGAAATCTCAAATCTTGAGTTACCAGCGCACCTTAAGGTGAAACCACTATCCAGGCACGCCCACACGCTCGAAAGACGGCTTTTGTATTTTTTAGAAAAGCTGATATCTCAATAGCTATATGTGCTAGAAAGGATTAAGCATGTAGGTTTTTATGATGCCCCCAGGCAAATTATTTTTTTCCATCCTGCCACGTCCACCCTAACGCCCACAAAACCCAAAAAAAAACGTAAATGCAAAAATTACGATAATTTTTAGAGCCCACTCAGACGCCCACAAGCCGCAAAAAACTATGGTGTCCATAATATTATAGTGTATGCTTTCGTTTGACCTTGTATTTATGTCAATATCTATCGATTTACCAAACATTTTTTAAGTCTGAACATTATTTCGCTATTTATGAAGAAATGTAGGTTATGAGCTATCACATGGGCAGTGACGTCATTATCAGTTACTCAACATTCTTTTTGTGACAATAGGTGACGCGTTGTGAATTTCCACTAGCAAAATGAATATTTCAAAATTGTGTGTTTCTTGCACCATATTAGATGAGAGTAGATGTGTGTGAGTCTATATATTTCCCTACGCTTATTCATAAAAAGTAGTAAAACAAGTATCTTTGATACCCGTTACTCGTAGAGTAAAAGGGTATACTAGATTCGTTGAAAAGTATGTAACAGATAGAAGGAACCGTTTCCGACCCTATAAAGTATATAAGTTAACACATCCAGTTCCCAAATTGGGAGACTGCCGAGTTGCGGGCCACATCCGGTGGCCAACACACGGAATAGGGAAACTGCCGACTCTGCACTCCGTGGACAATCACCCGGAGCCCGGCCAGAAGTGGTCAACATGCGCAACGAAGAAACCCCCGACTCTGCATTCTGGGTGCAATCACCCAGAGCCCGATCAGAACACAGGCCAACACGCGCATTAAGGAAATCGTCGACTCCGCACTCAGGAGACAATCCCACGGTTCCCGGCCAGAACACTCGCGCAGCGAGTGATCGTCAGCACCTGGATAAAAACGCTGATGCGGCACTTTGGCGACAGCGCTGCGACCAGACGAAGACTTCTAACTGCAGCCGGATCAGATATTTAGTTTTAAAATCATACTCCGCAGCCATAGCTGTGTAATAAATAATTGTAACACACTGTTTATATTATCCTTTACCTTAACAGGTTTATGTGAAATACACGAAAGAAACTTAATAAAACCAATCTCTTATAAATGGATCCTTACCCCAACGGGCTTCAGTGAAAGTAAGAAATAATACAATAAAGGTTACACTAAATTAACTTATATATTCTTGATTAGGATCAATCAGTCGATTCAGCCAAGAATCTCTGTCCGTCCGTCCGTCTGTCCGTCTGACTGTATGAACGCTGAGATCTTAGCAGCTATAAAATATACAACGTTGATATTAAGCAGGCAGATTCTTGAAGTCTCTACGCAGCGCATGCACAGCACGCTCGCATTAACGCCCATAAATCACAAAAAAAATAAAATGGGATTATGTATGTATACTCTTGAGATGCCAGACCATCTGTTTTTTTTTATATAGCTTTGCTTTTATTTATTGAATCTCAGTCATCGACTATCTGTCTTCGAGTGCGGACGTCGTTGTCTTCCTAATTGTCAGTGGTTTATGCAATTTCGGTTCTTCCCCTTTCGCTTATTTTTTCGCTTCCCCTCTTTCCATCGCGCACGTGTGTTTTTGCATATTTATACCAGTTACTCGTAGAGTAAAAGGGTATACTAGATTCGTTGAAAAGTATGTAACAGATAGAAGGAAGCGTTTGCGATCCTATAAAGTATATATATTCTTGATCAGGATCAATAGCGAAGTCGATTGAGCCATGTCTGTCTGTCCGTCTGTCCGTCTGTCCGTCCGTCCGTCCGTCCGTCCGTCCGTCCGTCCGTCCGTCCGTCCGTTCGTCCGTCCGTCCGTCTGAATTTCTGAAATCTCAGGAACTATTGGAGCTAGAAAGTTGAAATTCAGAAAGTATAATCTTTAGATGCCAGCGCATCTTATAGTGGTACTACTATCCGGCCACACCCACCCATACGCCTACAAGGCTCAAAAAACGGTTTTCGGATTTTCTAGAAAAGCTTATATCTCGGTAACTATAAAAAATAGAAAGTTCGGATTAAGCATGTAGGTTTTTATGATGCTCCCAATGTGAATTGTTTTTTTCCGATCAAGCCACGGCCACTGTAACGCCCACAAAACCCGAAAAACTAAAAATGCAAAAATCTCGAAAACTATAAGAGCTACAAAATTTTGCTTAGGAAAACGTATTTGGGAGATGCCTCTGCAACTTACGCCCACAAACCGCAGAAAACTTTGGCGTCTTTAATATTATTATGAATGCCTTCGTTTGACCTTGTGTAACTTATTTCTGTTAATATCTATCGATTTACCAAAGATTTTTCAAATCGGAACAATATTTCGCTATTTATAAAGAAAATAAGGTTATAAGGCCTCACATGGGCAGTGACGTCACTATTTCGCTATTTATAAAGAAAATAAGGTTATAAGGCCTCACATGGGCAGTGTCGTCACTATAAGCATACTCAACATACTTCCTCTGACAATAGGTGGCGCCTTGTGAATTCCCACTAGCAAAATAAAATTTTAAAATTTTGTAAAACAGTAACGGGTATCTTATAGTCGCGGCACTCGACTATAGCGTTTCCTCTTGTTTCAAGTGCACAGCAATAATCTTTATTATGGCCCCTGGGCCACCCAATCTTGGGGATAACCGCTTTGCCAGCCTTAGTGTTACCCCCAAAGCAAAAAAAAAGAACCTATCAAAGGTTCAAGCAAAAACTGAATTACAAAGTCATATCAACGCTTAGGCGGTGTGCCAACTACACAAGTAGCTTAGCCTTCCTCCGCCCAATCATAGGAATACTGCTAAGCTACCAGCCTATTGGAACAGCACAAAAGCTAATGTGCTCCTTGATATGTACAACGGCTCAAAAAAATAATACCACCAGAGCTGAATTCCAGACCCGCTTTCGATGCCTACAAGAAAAACTCTGCACAAAATCTTGGCTATACACCGATGGATCAAAAACAGACGACGACACTACCTTTGCTGTTGTTGACAGCAATGGCAAAATAATCTCGGGTGGAATGCTACCCCCTTACAACTCCATATTTACTGCGGAAGCCTTCGCCATATTACAAGCCTGTCTCTTTGCCACCAAACACTCGGGACACTTTGTAATCTGTACCGATAGCCTTTCCACCTTATCTTCTTTACGGAATTGGGGTCAAACCGATCACACAATCGTGGAGATAAGACGGCTTTCTTCTTTTAATAATATAACCCTTGTATGGACGCCCAGCCACCTAACCTAAGTATTTAAGTATCATTAATTTTTTAATAATAATTTTAATCTCGAGTCGTAGGCCCTATCAGCTAGTAATCTTTAAGAAATGTATTAGATTTAGTATTGTATACTAGATTTAATTTTGTTAAATAAATAAATAAATAAATAAATAAATAAAGATTAAATACTCTTAATTTTGAGACTAACAATAAGTTGACGAATCTTAACATTAAAATTTAACTAACATTATACTAAGACTGCATTCTGGTTGCGCGTCCCTCAGGTCGGTCGCTGGGTGGGTAGGTCATTGGTTGCTCAACCTTGTTAGACCTCTCGCCAGGTGGTTAGGGTGCACCGATAGCTTGGTGAAGTACTTTACCTTTTGTTCTGCGATCACTTCTTTGACTGGTAGAATGTTTAAGTCGCGGTGTACGTTTTCGGTGCGAACGTACCACGGTGCCTGTTCTCAGGATCTTCGACTGAACTCTCTGAACAATGACAATGTTGCTATTGCTGGCGTTCCCCCATAACTGGGAGCCGTACATACATATAGGTTTAAGTACCGAGTTGTACAGCAAGATTTTATATTCAAGGCTAAGAGGTGACCGGGCGTTGATAACCCTAGGTATGTTACTTCGTTTTCTTGGCAGATGTGAAATTGCCATTCTCGACGTAAGTGTCGCTTTTCGAGGACGAACTGTTCGATTTGTAGGTTTGTCTTCCTTTGATTGCATTGTGTGTTTATAGTATGAGGTGTTGAAACTCGAGCTGCAGAGACGAGTACAGACTCCAGTGAATTAACAAAACTGTCTACGTTGGCTTTATCGCTGAGGTGAGGACTTAGCTCAATGTGTGAGCTAATATACTTCCTGTACTTAACCCAATTGGTTTTATGTGAGGTCAGTTTTAATGGTAGATCCCATGTTCCTGGATGTCGGAGAAGAGTAAAAAGAACAGGCGAGTGATCAGATGAAAAATCCGAAAGGCATTCGGCGCCTATCATATTTTTAGGAATGTTTTTGGTAATCGCAAAGTCTATTAAATCGGGAAGTTTCTTTGGGTCTGACGGCCAGTATGTTGGTGTGCCAGAAGAAACATAGTCGAGCTTGTTCTTGGCTTTGATAATTGCATTATAGAGCTGCTTTCCTTT
Source organism: Drosophila eugracilis (assembly GCF_018153835.1). Taxonomy (NCBI): domain Eukaryota; kingdom Metazoa; phylum Arthropoda; class Insecta; order Diptera; family Drosophilidae; genus Drosophila; species Drosophila eugracilis. The sequence continues at coordinate 254,815 of NW_024573031.1, read as the reverse complement.
TGGAGTCACGAGACGTGATCCCCAGTGTGTGTGCTTGGAATTGAAGTCTCCTGCTGCTATGATGTGGTCTCCGAGTGAGTTGAAAAACTGCGTAAACTCATTTTCGGCTATGGTGAAGAGTGGGGGGCAGTATACGGAGGCTAGCGTTAATTGCTTGCCAGTATTTAGGTGTATATTTATGGATGTGGCCTTTAGGTAGTTTTTAGCAAATTTCGTATAATAATGGTGCTTAATACGGCTTCTGATAAAATTCCAGTCCCGCTGTGTGCTTTACCATCTGGATGGTTTGTTCCATAGAATGAATATCCTCGTAGTTGGAAATTGTATCTGTTTGTACGATGTGTTTCTGAAAGCAGCATTACGTCGATTTGATTGTCTAGTAGGAATTGCGCTAACTCGAGTTTATGCTACGAAACGCCGTTAGCGTTCCACGTAGATATTCGTAGGGAAGTCATTATTTGGATTGTTGTGAAACCAACATTTTAATTAATAGATTTTGGTTTCGCATCAGATCTTGCATTGTTGTACGCATAAACGACATAAACTCCGTAAGGCTTTGTTGTAGACTGCATATCATAGCTTCAAAGTTACTTTTTGGCTGCTCCGGCGGTTGATGCTGCCGAGCTGCGTTCGGTTCTTGGAATGCTGATTGCGGCAATGAGCCTTTTGAGGCTGGGATATACAGTCCTGATTTTAAAGCACTTAAGTATGTAACATTTTTGGCAGAGTTTATGAGTCCTAGTGAGGATCAGGCTGCAGTCGAGAAGAAGACTTCAGGGTTTGACCTGGAGGTTATCAACTGTTTATTTTGAGTGCGGGCAGTAATTACCCTCTGGTGGATACGAGTCATGAAGCTCACCACAAACTACACACACCGGGCGCAGTTTACAGTAAGACCTTGTATGGCCAAATTCTTGGCAGTTCGCACATTGTACCGAGCCATTACGGCTCCTCAACCGTAATTCTGCGGTGCAGCAGGAACTGAAGATTGTATATAGGGTGCACTTAGTATTTTATTAGGGGCTTAGTTTCTGGTTCGAGCTCAACCGTAAAGAGTGGCTGCGGCTTTCTATCCCTGTTAAGGATATTGAAAACTGTCTTAGCGCTAAATCCCTTCTCTTGTAGCGCCTTTGTAATCTCTGCAGGCGATACTTCGGACTCTATGCCCTTAAGTACGACTTGCAGGCCCTTGCTGCTTTTTAGCTGATACGTGAAAAAGTTCATTTTTTTGTCAGTGAGACATTTTGATAATACTCTGTAATTATATTCAGACTTCGTTCGAAATTTTGTTGCCCTTTACGAGTGGTATTATGTGGAAGCTGTCCTTGCCAGTAAGCTCTATAATTTTGTTGACAAGAACGTTGGAACTTTTTTTTTTGGCGGGGGCTTAGGTTTCCTTTTTTCGACTTCAGCGTCATTCGGCGTCATCCTCATAGTCTGCCAAGATTTTAAAAAGGTTTGAGTTCGTGGGCGCTTCTATTGCAGCATTGCCACAGGTTATTTTGCGTTGAGAGTTTAGGGGGCTTAGCTTCCTTTTGATTTGGATGTAGCGATCCATACTAGTCTGCACAGTCGTCTTTTCTTTGTTTTTGTTCTCTTTTTCGGGCAGCGCAGCGGCAAAAGTATTAATGCTTGCGCTGCTAGCTGGTGACGTCGTTAAACGCGCTGTCGTTACAGGTGTGGTTGTTGTTGTTGTTATGGTTGACGTTGTCAAAGAAATTGCGGTGCTAGTTACTGTGCTCTTTGGCTGCAAAGACATCGATGGTATCGAGGGGGAGCAAGAACGCGCTCTCTCACTCTCTACGTTTGAGAATTCGGTCAAGTTTGGGGTAATTGACCGTGTTTGGGAAGAGCTTGCATTTTTTCGGTTGCTTTGAAAGAGAAGTAAGCGTTGTTTCTTTGTACTGAGAGCCGACTCTCGTCTTGCTCACGTTGACGTTGTGTGCGAACGTCGTTTAGACTCATTGCAATCGAGGTTGAGTTTGTTAGAGTTTTAAGTGTTATGCTTTATATTAATTAATTAATTAATCAATATAATCATTAGCGATTTCATCGCTGAAAGCGTCTTTTTGCGTTGTTGTTGGTTTACGAAACCAGTCACTGCACTTTTTTTGGATATTATTGAATACTTTTTTTCCCGGAGCACAATAAATACACATCTGCATACAACGACGGTTCAATTGCGATTCCGTTGACCCAGACCATCTTAAGATGAAACCAGGACCATCTAGCTTTAGTGATTTTTATAGAAACGCTGAGATCTCGGTAACTGAGCGATAATAAGTTGGGATTATGGGCATGACGTTCCCAATGATTTCTCCGATGCGTATTCTTTTTTCACCATCTGGCCACGACTACTTTAACGCGCAAAACCAAACATGCGAACATCACGGGAACTAAAAGAGATAGAAAGTTAGGCTTAGGCATACTTATTTAAGTGGTGCCACTGCAGCTCGGCGTAAGTTTTTATTCGGCAACGCCCACTCTTACGCCCACAAGCCGCGAAAACTGTGGCATCCGTAATATTATAATGTATGCCTTCGTTTAACCTTGTATAACATATTTTTGTTAATATCTATCGATCATTTTTCTATATCAAACATTTTTCAAATTAGAACATTACTTCGCTATTCATTGAAAAATTTAGGTTATAAGGCCTCACATGGTCAGTGACGTCACTATCAGTTACTCAACATGCTTTCTCCAACAATAGGTGGCGCTGTGGAAAATTCCACTAAATATTTTAAAATTGTGTAAAACAGGAATGGGATAGTAAGATATAGTCGCGGCACTCAACTATAGCGTTTCCTCTTGTTTTATTTGCTTACTAGATTCCAAATTTAAAGTTGGCATATCCATAAGACCATTTGTGTGGTCTGAGAAAATTTTCCTTTTATTCTCATACCGCTTGGTTAAGAAATCCCAAGTGGCTTCATAATTTTCCTCAGAACCAACAAACGGGTAATTACATTCCTGGCTTCTCCTTTTAACGCTGCCTTTAAGAGAATGACTGAGATCCTCTCTTGTATGAATGAGCTCTGTGAAGAGCTCATTAAACAAATCCCATTCTTTGGAATCCACAAAGAAGGTGGGAATTTTAATTTTTGGCAGGTTTGGTAAATTCTCTACCTTAACCACAGTAGTAGTAAAAAGCGGCTACTTTACTAGATTTATGAGCAATTAAATGTGACATTAACGGTTTTTATCAATCAACTGTGACACATCAACCACCCCAAAACATATTATCTGTCTGTCGGTCCCTTTATCCTAATAAAGTGTCACTTCACACTCATGCATCTGATTTGTAAACATCTTTTAGGAGCATGTTACGCATCCGTTGCGCACGCACCGAATGTGGCAGAGCTTTGTTTTGGCACAGAAATTATGAACCCATGCATTTTTTTATTCTTATTATATTTTATTTTATTTGAAAGAGATTTTTTTATCCTTAAACTGCATTAGGTTTATTAATGTTTTTCCTGATCTCATTTTTTAGAGCAGTTCTTCTCTGAAGTGAGTATCAGATCCACAATAATTACAATAAATCAGTTGTGTGTATCCACTTTTGAGTGTATCATTATCAAACAAACCCTTGAATGACTCCATTGAATAAGACAACTTGTAGGTTCAACTATTTATTTATTACTGAAGGTTAAACATACGTTAAAGTATTACAATATACCTCGAAATTTGAGTTTTCCAATATTACAAATAGCTTAAACAAATTATTATTATTATTATTATTATTATTATTATTATTATTATTATTATTATTATTATTATTATTATTAGGGAACACCGTAGAGGAAATTTTGTCTTATGTATTTTACAATTGGTGAAAAATTGGGTAACTGGGTTAAGTGTAGTATGCAGTAATATTGAATACCCACTGTACCGAGTTCTTAAAGGGTACGCACTGTAACACTTTGTTGCAGTGCTTACATAATTCATGGTCCCGGTCATAAACCCCAAGTGGCCGAATTATGAACCGATCGCTATGGCTTAGGCTACTCGCAGAAAATGCTAGCGTCGACATATTTATGCATGCATACCCCTAATGCTCCTCACATAAGAGGGCATATGTTAATATACATAAGTACATAGATATCCGTCTCTTTGCCGCCGCCTGCGAGCAGCGCAGCAACGAGACTTAGCCTTAATTAGACTTAAAAGAATATTGTAAGAACACAATCAATTCAAGCCTGGGAGCTGTACCATTGCTGCTTCCTGAAATAAAGAATAAAACCGAGTACAACAAGTCTGTTTTATATTTCATGGCAATCCTGCCATGTAAACATTTCATAAGCTTCTTCCGATATCTATATAGAACTGCACTAAGAGCAGTCAAAATAGGTACGATTGGTAAAAAAAACACCATTTTTGGGTACATTTATTATTCTTGGTACTTTCACGTTTTTCTTTGAACCCATTGTCGATTGAACTGATTTTCGTGCAATTTTAATTGCACTCATAATGCCCAATGGCTTTTGTTTTTTTTAATAATCTAGTAGCAGCGTTAATAACAGTCGACAGATTCGTCATCTTTACTTTTGTCCTAATCTTTCCATTACATTTCTTTTTTGTTTTTAATATTCCTAATCCAAATTTTTTTTTGCTTTCATAATGTTGGTTACCAAATATGCTGCTGCTTTTTCACCAAGAGTGCTTTTACACGTGACCAAGCTTTATCAATTAATATAGAATCGGCAATGTGACGTTCAAGTACTCTTTTTTATGGAAATGGCAAATTATATGGTGTTCTTTACAAGCCTCATCCAGTTTATTTATTTCTAGATCACCTCGTTTCAAACGTTTTTCTAGCTTTGTACCCGACCCACAAAATTTATATCCTGGTATATGGGCTTCAAACGGTAATGTATTAATTAAGTGGTTGACAAGACCACCACCTCGTTTTACAATTAAAAAGACTAATTACTTGATTACAAAAACGTTTCCCGATTATATTGAGTTTAATCATCAAAAATTTTTCATCGAATGAGGTACATTAGCTTAAAGAATGCGTTTAATAAGTCGAAAACAAAAAAATATCGTTAGAAATATCAACGATGAAAACGATAAAAAGCACTCTCCACGACATAGTTCTCTTTTACCGAATACAATAAGAGCTTTTATTGTTGGACCTTCAAATTGTAGTAAAACAAACATTATGCTCAGTTTTATAGAAAGTCCAAACGGATTAAAATTGGAGAATATTTATGAGTTCTTGAAAAAATTAACAAAACCTATTAAAGGAAAGGGATACTATCTCTCATAAAGATGGTGTATTAGACCCCAGTGAAGCAAAAACTAATTCTATAATGATATTTGATAATGTAGCTTGTGAAAAACAAGAAAATATGAGATCTTTTTTTTTATGGGTCGTCATAACAATATTGATTTCTTTTATTTATGTCAAATATATACCCATATACCTAAGCACTTGATTCGTGACAATGCCAACTTTATTATAATGTTTAAACAAGACGATATGCGACATATATATAGAGATCATATTAATATAGATATGGGGTACGACACATTCGTGGAAATTTGTAACAAATGTTGGGAGGATAAATTTGGATTCTTGCTTATAAGTAAAGATAACGATATGGATAATGGAAGATATAGAAAAGGTTTTGATCAGTTTATTTTGATTTAAAAAGTTATTAGATTTGGTATAAAAGTAGACTGAAAAACAAACATTTCGACAGTTCAACAACAGATTTCATTATGTCTAGAACAGTAACCTCGTCTTTGAATGGAAATAGTTCTATTATAAATACAAACTATTTCCCACCAATCGAATTGGATGGACTTTTTGAGTGTGCATTAATTGATTTTAATATGTAATTCAATCCCAAATATAGACGAAAAAAACAATCTCTTCCATATTGGAACTAATGTATTTAAAATTCCTACTGGATTCTATGAACGAAATGATGTAACTGAGTTTCAGAGCCACACCCAACAAAAACATATATATATATCAGACTGTCAATATTTTAAAAATTAATACTATTGGTATGGAATGTAACATCATTAATGGTTCATATGTAGTCAATATAATTTAAAGCTAAAATTGCTTGAAACTTGGGTGTTATGTGTTGGTAATAAAAATCATACATATTCCACTTTGATAAGTCCAATACAGCAAAACCCAAATACATTGGCTTATCAAATACTACTGAAAGTTTTTTTATTTGGATGGCATAGAACTCATCATTCATTTTAGATAAACTATGAAACTTGAATATTCAAATTACATTTTTAGCACAATGTTTTTTGCGACCGAGTTTATGTACATTTGTAGTCTCTTATGTAGTAACAGTAGTAGTAAAATGAGGCTTCTGGGCCAGATTTATTGGCAATAAAATGTGACATTAATGGTTTTTATCAATTAACTGTGACATTAATTGTTTTTATCAATTAAATTTGACCCACCCAAAAACCCAATATCTGTCTGTCGGGCCCTTAAAGTGTCACTTTACACTCATGCATCAGATTTTTAAGCAACTTTTAGGTGCATGTTACGGCATCCGGTGCGCACGTTACTTTAACAAAAAAAATGTGTTTAATTTATTGTTTCTTTATTTCAGTGTTTTTGTTTTTCTGCCTTGATTTTTAGTTCTTAATATATGATGAAATTATTAATTATTTGTCTAAAAGCAGTTATCTTCTTTCCTGACTCATCAATCTGTTATAAGTTTATATAGTCTGAAGTACTTTTTGTATTTATTATTTTCTTCTCATTATTTTTTCTAGATTAGAATATATGTTCATAATGTTCCCTTTTTTATTAAAATTTTGAGTTTTTGGCCCCCCACCCCATAAACAGTTTACGCACAGAAATCATAACAATGATTAAATTTTTTGTTGTTTATTAAAATTTCAGAGTTTGTGGTCACAAACACCCCTCTCCTTTTTCACTTCTCCATGTCTGTCAGTGGGTCAGTCTATCTCTTTGTCTCTCTTTGTCATTAGTTGCCGAGATATCAGCTTTTCTAGAAAATGAGAAAGCCGTCTTTATAGCTTGGTGGACGTAAGAGTAGGTGTGTCCGGATAATGGTACCACCATAAGATGCGCTGGCATCTGACTTTCAACTTTTTCAACTTTCTATCTCTAATAGTTCCTGAGATAACAGCGGTTTCAGTTTTTCCTGATTTGTGGCGTTAGAGTGGACGTGGCAGCATGCAAAAATAAACTTGCGCTGCGTGTGAACTTCAAGAATCTCCATGCTTAATCTCAACTTTGTATCTCTTATAGTTCCTGAGATCTCAGCGTTCATACGGAAAGACAGACGGACGGACATGGCTTAATCGACTTCGCTATCGATACTGATCAAGAATATATATACTTTATAGGATCGGAAACGCTTCCTTCTACCTGTTACATACTTTTCAACGAATATAATATACCCTTTTACGAGTAACGGGTATAATTACTACTGAATTCTTTATTATTTTTATAGCCAACCAGCTGTATATGCCTAAAAGTTATTTTTGACATGGTGTAAGTCAACATTCCTGTAAATGAATTTAAGTAGGTGTTGAATATAATCTAATCGGTTGGCAAGGCCTGCAGATTATCCGTCTTTTCCGAAAGCATTAAGTAATACATTTAGCAAATATTGCAATAAGTATGGTATAGCTGTACTAACTCGACCAGTTAAGGCCTGTGATGGAGATTGCGTCTTCAATAGTAGTTTAATATCCTTTTTATATAAAGAGTAATTGATTTTCGTCAAATACCATGTCTTTGGAGAACCTGGCTCTCTAAATAATATTTTTTTTATAAATGGATGAAATGAGATTCTTATTTTTTGATTCAATAGGTTTTATTGAAAATGTGTTCTTCGATTACCCATTCTCCAATCAGGATATTTACGTTTATTAACTGTTGTTTTCTTAAGCCCTATAGAAAATATATCATATATTCTGACAAAACTATTTTTTAATATGTTTCAGCTAACTATGAATGATTTCAGTGTGCATAGGATAATAGGACGTGGAGGTTTCGGAGAAGTGTATGGATGCCGAAAAGCAGATACTGGAAAAATGTATGCTATGAAATGCTTAGACAAAAAACGAATTAAGATGAAACAAGGAGAGATGCTAGCATTAAATGAACGAAACATGTTACAGGCAGTCAGCACTGGAGTAAGATTTTTTTAACACATTCTCTTGTAAAAAATTGTATTCCCTGAATTAAATATATATTCCTCAGATTGATTGTCCGTTTATTGTTTGCATGACATATGCATTTCATACCCCGGATAAACTTTGTTTTATATTAGACTTAATGAACGGTGGTGACCTGCACTACCACCTATCTCAACATGGAGTTTTTAATGAAGATGAAATGAAATTTTATGCAGCTGAGGTAAGTATTATTTTTATACTCGTAACTAGTAGAGTGAACTTAGTCATGATTAATAGCTCAGTGAATTTTGTAATGTCCGTGCATCCGTCAGTCTGTCTGTATGAACGATACGATATAATGAACTATAAGAGATATAAAGGGATTAAGAGTAGTTGTAAAATGCGGGTTTTGGGCCAGATTTATGGGCAATTAAATGTGACATTATTGATTTTTATCAATTAACTGTGACATTAATGATTTCAATTAAATTTCCCCCACCCCGCATCCCATTATTTGTCTATCGGTCCCTTCCATCAGAATCGTTTCTTATTAAAGTAAACCGGCTCTCGACTGCTGGTTATTTCTAGATGAATTGCTTTCAATTTTAAAAGATTTTTCAATACCGTAATCTTTAAGGTTTCTATAAATATAATCAGTTATATCATTTAGTTCATAGGATCTAGTAGGAATTGTGATTACATTAGTTCCAATATGGAAGAGATTCTGGCGAAGTGATAACAATGGTTCAAGTTGTCACAAGCACTCCTCCCCCTTTCCTTTTTTCCTTCTCCATGTCTGTCAGTGTGTCAGTCTGTCTCTTTGTCATTATGATTTCCCCTCACCACCCCTAGGTCCCTGCCATCAGAATGGATTCTGATGAAAGTTGTTTATCCTAATAAAGTGTCACTTCACACTCATGCATCTGATTTGTAAATATTTTGTAGGAGCATGTTACGGCATCCGTTGCGCACGCACCGAATGTGGCAGAGCTTTGTTTTGACATAGAAATCATGAACCCATGAATTGCATTTTTTTGTTTATTCCTGACTGTGGGAATGTCTTAGGAGGATTGGGAACGTCTTGAAGAAAGTTTCAAATGGTTTATTAAAATTTCCAAGTTTTGAAGATTACTTCAAGACAAAGGGATGGTATAAACGAGTAACGGGTATATAAATCGGAGAATTTAGTTAATTCTTCCAAATCGTTCTATAGTGCAAAAAGACACCAAAAGACACCATAAAGTAAAAGTGTAGTGAAGGTGCATAAAATATATAAACTCAAATAAATATTTTTAAAATAAAAATTAAATAAAAAGGACTAAAAATATATAAACCAGTTCGAGTTTTGTCATTCGTGTAAATTGTCTGTTATTAACAACAAGTGGACAAAGCATGTCCACACGGAAATGCATAAGAAGAATTCAATTCAACCCGTCGATGGACACATCAAGAAAATTTCCGATGGATTTAAATGAAGGATTCTCCATTACATGTATGTAAACGATGGATCGGACATCCAATTACCTGAAAACTTTATGAGTGAAGCAGGCTCGTTTTTGCTCACACATCTCAGAACAATATTAGAGAGTTATATATCGGTTAAAGTAAATTTCGAGTTATTTGCCGAATATATACTCTTTAAGAATGAAACGGATGAAATTGAGATTAATAGTTTTAAAAGTAAAATGAGTAATTTGAATCAGTACTCGGATTTGGAATCTATTTTTCTTGAGCATACTATGGAAATAGTAACAAAAACACAAGAATTCCAAGAAAAAGATAGCTGGTGAGCATAAGTTAAAATAATGCGCCTAGAAATGAATGTGAAAAAATATACACCTTTATCAGGTTCATCATATATCCCACTACCAAAATTCTTAGCTTCGAAGAAAGCTATTATTAACGTATGTAGTAAAAATGATGCATACTGTTTTAAATGGGCCATGATATCGGCCTTAACAAATGCAAAAACCCCCAAAGATGTAGTTCCTATAACGTTGATATATCCAATAAAAAAATATACTTGAACAATGGATTAATATTGGATTTCACCAATCTAAATTTCCCTATGAAAATAAAATGTGTGAAACATTTTTTAAAGAATAATCTCTACATGAGTATAAACATCTTTGGGTATAATGAACATACCAAACAGAGAACGGCAAGGGTACACCCAGACAATGAGTGTACTCGAATCATGTGTGCCTTTTCGGTACTCAGAGTGTGATCGGCACCCTACAATAAGGGCGTGTGTCTTGCACAAGCTCATTTCAAATGTGCATTTGCGCACCCAGTACTATTTTGCACAGACACCCGGCACACTCATAGCAAATGAAGGGAGTGTCTGAGACACCCATGTTTTTGGGAAAAGTGAGTCGGGTGTCTTGAAAATGAGTCGAGTGTCTTGAAATGAGTCGGGTGTCTTGAAATGATTCGAGTGTCTTGAAATGTGTCGGGTGTTTCGGGTGTCTTCAACTGATCTGAGTGTTTCGGGTGTCTTCAGCTGAATTGCATGAGCAGGTCATTGAGGGTTGACCGAATAATTTTACATGAAAGGAAGAAGGGAAATCCCAATAATGGTCCCTTAAAACATATTTTAAAAAACCTTAAAACAATATTTTAGGATTTTCCGTGTCAGGTCATCTACCTGCTATTTGCAGTGCAATTGACTCTGTATTCTTATACGCATCTGCAAAAAACGGGAATACATTTGCAGGTAGATGGTTTGATGACGAGACGGAAAATTCTAAAATATTGATGCAATGTAAGTTTTTTTGGGTTTTTTAAGACTTTGTCATTGAAGACTTGTAATGATTATAAACTCTTATTTTTTAATATTAGTTACTGAAGACGGCAATAATTTTTATTATTACAAATATTCTTTTCTAAGATTAAAATTAATCCAAACGGAAAACAAATTATTTTGACTTTTTCAATGGGCTATATTTATGTTAAATTATTGGGATTTCCTTCCTTCCTTTAATGTAAAATTATTCGGTCAATTCTCAATGACCTGCTCATGCAATACAGCTGAAGACACCCGAAACACTCAGATCAGTTGAAGACAGCCGAAACACTCGAATCATTTCAAGACACCCGACACTTTTCCCGGGTGTCTCAGACACTCGCTTCATTTGCTATGAGTGTGTCGGGTGTCTGTGCATTAGGATCATGTGCATAGAATTGAGCGGGTGTCAAAAACGCAAACACTCAAAACGCACAAAGCGATCTGTGCAAATGCTCTTTTCTTGCTGTTCATGAGTGCGACACACCCCTTGACGTTCCCTGATACCAAACAAATAATTTGGCCGCTTTTTCAATCGAAGATTGAGAAACCATGTCACGTAAACATACTGTTTTTGGAAGATGGTGGAAATGGACATTATATGTTCATATCAGCATATATATATTTATTTATAGATAAAACATACTAAATAAAATTTTAATGGATTTCCATAAATTATTGACAAGGCAAAAGAACAAAAAATAAAAAGATCGCAATGGTTGTGTAATGTTTGTCTGAATTTCTCTGGATCTGAGGATGCTGCTTTAATGCACGAAATATGTTTGCGGAACAGTCTCCAGGCTAACGGAATTACACAAGCGAACTCTGGAGTTTACCCACCACCGCAAACAGTTTCAGGTTCCGTTCGTTGTGTAAGTTAACACTCCTGAAAGGTAAAAAACAGCCGGTAGAAATCTTGGGTGATTCTTCGATCACCCTAGTCTTTCTAGATGCCGACTCAGCATACCCACCTTTGGGGGTCGTGCCTGGATCCCATTGGTTGCCGGTATGGTGAGTTATGCTCATTTTGCGATCGTCAGCATTTCCCACAGTCATACGGTCGGCCTGCCGACTAAGCACTCTACTGCTAAGTTCCTCAGTTCTGTTTTATAATCATTTGAATAAAGAGCATTTAGCTCCGTAAACATTACTCCGGGTATTGCCGTCCTATTATTTGCATTCGCTCACTGAGCTTAAGGCCAGGGGTATAGGGAAGCAGTCACCCTCTCGACATACACTTTATTTTACACTTCATCACCCACCCTACCGGTGGCACACCATCAGCGGCCACCTGTGACCAGCAGCCCGGTCGCCAATTCTCACCTATCTTGAACCGCTACTACTCATCAAGCACCCTACCGTTGCCACCTCCTCATCATCGGCCGTATCTGGAACAGCCTTACCACCGGGCAACCGACTACAAGATAACGAACAAAATAAAATAGGGACCCTCAAAACATGTAAGTGGGCTGATTAATTAACATACGACTTCAACAAACATACACCAAATTGCATACAATAAAAGTGCGCCTTATAATTGGAGAAAACAAATATAACTTGCACACGTTAAAAAAAAAATAATTATATATAATAATAAAGCTGCATTTGTGACCTGCAGCTCATATAAAATTTTTTTATTTTTGTGAAAATATATTTGAATAAATTAAATAAGTATAAAGTATATTAAAGTGTAATGCCAGCTGAACGGAAAATTCGGCTATAGGTATTGAACCTCGTATGAATTAGATGGCATAAGTTCAAGTTTTTAATGAACTTTCCAGGTCCGTATAGAGAAATTAAAAAGGAAGTCGTGAGTGATAGTGAAGAAGAAATCCCTGGTTTTAGACCAAGACAGGCTCAAATCAAAGAGAAAGAAGACAAAATGAACGCGAACGAATTGCAAAACATTATCCAGGGCGCCTTAGCGCAACAGGAAGCTAGGCTCCGAGCTGAATTTGAAGCTCAAATCAATTCCGTTAATATGCAGTTACAAAACATGCGCGTAGGACCCCACAGGTGGAGGCCTACCAAAGAGTCTCAGCACAACCAGGAGCACCCCCATGTGACATACCGCTCCACGTAATTAAGTCAGTACCAGATTTTAACGGTGAGCAAGACGAGTACGTAGCGTGGAGGCAGTCCGCCACGGACGCATACGAACTCTTTAAACCTTACCAGGGCAGCTGTGCCCATTATCAAGCCGTTACCATAATCAGGAATAAAATTAGGGGCCCAGCGCGAGCGTTGCTGGTATCACACAACACTGTACTTAATTTAGATGCCATTCTGGCAAGATTAGACTGCTCCTACGCAGACAAGGCCGTTGCGACAACAGCATGAGGCAGTTCGCCAAAGTGACCAAAGCCTCATGCAATACTATTACGAGGTTGAGCGTAAGCTAACCCTCGTCAGGAACAAAATTGTCATATCCCACGACATTGAAAGAGCCACACTGCTCAACAATGTGTTTATCTCAGGTCTAAAAAAACAACCTGGGAGCAGTCGTATTCCCAGCGCAGCCAAAAGACCTTCCTTCGGCATTGGCATTAGCTAGAGAGGCTGAAGCCAGCATCGAAAGAAGCCAGTTCTCGGCAATATATGCTAGGACAATGGAACAGAAGACTCAGAATTCTGACTTTCGTAAGACTCAATACCGCACTCCTGAAAAACAAGGAAACGAAAAGAACCCTCATTATTTTAAAAACCCAAATAAAAACCAACAAAATGGTTCTGGGCGTAAGCCAGAGGACTGGGCGGACCGTGGAAATCCACGTCAGGAAGCAGAGCCCATGGACTGGAACCCATCATCTTCTAAGTCCAAGCAACAGCCACATTTTAAACAAAACCAAAATGTATCACAACGTCAGGAACAAAATTGTCATGTCCCACGACATTGAAAGAGCCACACTGCTCAACAATGAGGTAAGGGCGGACGCCCTACATGTGTTTATCTCAGGCCTAAAAAAACCTGAGAGCAGTCGTACTTCCAGCGCAGCCAAAAGACCTTCCTTCGGCATTGGCATTAGCTAGGGAGGCTGAAGCCAGCATCGAAAGAAGCCAGTTCGCGGCAACGTATGATAGGGCAATGGAACAGAAGACACAGAATTCAGACTTTCGTAAGACTCAATACCGCACTCCTGAAAAACAAGGAAACGAAAAGAACCCTCATTATTTTAAAAACCCAAATAAAAACCAACAAAATGGTTCTGGGCGTAAGCCAGAGGACTGGGCGGACCGTGGAAATCCACGTCAGGCAGCAGAGCCCATGGACTGGAACCCATCGTCTTCTAAGTCCAAGCAACAGCCACATTTTAAACAAAACCAAAATGTATCACAGCCTCAAAATATGCAGGCAAAAAACTCAAAAAGAGCCAACTCCTCTGATAGGATAACTGATCAAATGCGTCAGCGGCATAACAACATCGAGCAGACCGCTAGTGCTAAAGACCAAGAGTACGAGAATGCTGCGGTAGTCGCGATAAGCGCAATCGAAGACGACAGCGACTCGGTCGGCCGGCTAACGTTCATCGAACGACGGTTGGCTGGGAGAACTTTAAAAATTCTTATTGATACAGGGGCAACGAAAAGTTATATAAAGCCCGTAAAGGAGCTTAAAAACATAACGCCAGTAGCCTCACCGTTTCGCGTGTATACAATTCACGGGTCCAACGGCATAAATAAAAAGTGCCAAATAAGTGTCTTGGGAACAACTTCCCCATTTTTCATATTAGATTCCCTAACAACATTTGACGGGATCATAGGCTTCGACTTGCTAACGCAAGTGGGAGCCACCCTCAATATGCAAACTAAAAAAATATTGTATGGTTCCGTGTCTGAGGACCTGCAGTTTTGATTGCGACGATGTAAACTTTACCAACATAAAGGACATAGTCGTTCCAGAGTCAGTAAAAACGGAGTTTATCGAAATGATGAAAAAAAGATCTAAACTCTTCTCCGATGCAACTCAAACCTTGCCGTACAATACAAATGTGGTTGCTACTATTCGCACTGAGGATAACAACCCAGTGTACTCTAAAGCGTACCCCCAATAAGTGTCGCAGAATTCGTTAATAAAGAAATAAAAGACCTACTGAAGTCTAATATTATAACCCCGTCGAGATCGCCGTATAATAATCCAACTTGGGTGGTCGATAAAAAAGGGTCGGATGAGAGGAAAAGGCGTTTAGTAATCGACTTCAGGAAACTGAACGAAAAACCATTCCTGATAAATACCCCTTGCCAAGTATCGAGTTAATACTGGCAAACCTTGGCAAAGCCAAATATTTTACAACTCTAGACTTAAAATCTGGTTATCACCAAATTTTCCTCGCGGAACAAGATCGCGTAAAAACCTTATTTTCAGTCAACGGAGGCTTGTATGAATTCTGCAGTTTGCCTTATGGATTAAAAAATGCTGGTAGCATTTTTCGAAGGGCAATCGATGACGTATTGAGAGAGCAGATAGGGAAGTCCTGTTACGTCTATGTTGACGATGTCATAATCTTTTCGAAAAACGAAAAAGAGCATGTCAGTCACATTGACTGGGTCCTGACAAAATAAGGCCAAGCCAATATGACCATCTCGAAAGAGAAAACCCATTTTTTTTAAAAAAGTGTCCAATACCTCGGTTTCGTAGTAACCCGAAACGGGGCTACAAATGACCCTGAAAAGGTAGCAGCCATTAAGGAATACACAGAACCGACAAGCTTACTCTCACTAAGATCATTCTTAGGACTTGCCAGCTATTATAGGTGTTTTACAAAAGATTTCGCTGCAATAGCCAGTCTACCAACCAACCTCCTTAAGGGAGAAAACGGTTCCGTAATAATACCAATAAATTTTAACGATCCGCAAAGAGACGCGTTCGATAGACTTCGAAACATTTTGGCATCAGAAGATGTCACCCTCAAGTACCCAGAATTTAAGAAACCGTTCGATCTGACAACCGATGCGTCAGCTTACGGCATCGGGGGCAGTACTGTCGCAAGACAAAAAAACCCATAACGATGATATGCAGAACCCTTAAAGACTGCGAGGCCCGTTACGCAACTAACGAAAGAGAGTTACTCGCTATAGTCTGGGCTCTAGGAAAATTAAGGCAGTATCTGTGTGGCACTCGTGACATAAAAATCTACACAGATCATAAGCCGCTAACGTTCGCTGTCTCCGACAATAACCCAAATGACAAATTAAAACGTTGGAAAGCATTTATAGATGACTACGGCGCAAAAGTCATATACAAAGAAAATTTTGATGCCGACGCCCTTTCGCGACAAAGCATCAACGCCCTTCAAAACGAACCCGAATCTGATTGTGCAACAGTTCACAGTAAAGAATCTAGCACTTATACGATAGAAACAACGGAAAAACGGAGAAGAAGAGGCAAAGTATTCCTTAAAGCGATACTTTATATTTTTCGGAAATAAGTACCGTCATATTATACATTTCACGGAAAAATCGACCCTTTTCGAAACATTAAGACCAATCATTAACCCAAAAGATGTCAACTCTATTCATTGTAACTTGCCAACATTGGCAAGCATTCAACATGCATTAGTATCAAATTTTCCAGCTACGAAATTTTGGCACTGCAAGAACTTTGTGTCAGACATTTCTAATAAAAGTGAGCAGATCGAAATAATCACCGCAGAGCACAATCGTGCACAGAGCTGCTCAGGAAAATATCAAACAAGTCCTCCGCGACTATTATTTTCCAAAAATCTCAAAGTTGGCTACTGAAATAGTGACAAATTGCAAAATATGCACTACAGCAAAGTATGACAGACACCCCAAGAAACAAGAACTTGGGGTAACTCCAATTCCGTCATACGTCGGCGAAATGCTGCATATTGATATTTTTTCCACCAATAAAAAACTACTTTTAAATTCTCCAAATTTGCGGTAGTACAACCAATAGTGTCTAGGGCAATAATAAACGTGAAAATCCCTATCCTCCAATTAATAAACTTATTCCCAAATATAAAGACAATATACTGTGATAACGAAGCGTCTTTCAGCTCTGAAACGATCACATCGTTACTCAAAAATCAGTATGACATAGATAGAAATTCACACCCGCTGCACAGTAGTTCAAACGGACAAATCGAACGCCTCCACAGCACCTCAACAGAAATAGCGAGGTGCATCAAAATGGATAAGCAAATTAATAATACAGTGGAGCTAGTTATGTGGTCGACCGTTGAATATAATAAAACATTACATTCGGTCATTAACCAAAAACCCATTGATTACATCCACTCTGCTTCCAAAAAGGTTAAGGAAGCAATAAAAATGAATATTGAAAAAGCACAGAGGGATAATCTTGACAGGTGTAACCCATCAAGACAAAATAGAATATTTGAGGTAGGAGAAATAAGTTAGCAATAAGTTACACGTTATACACGGAAAAACGCGTAGAAGCGGACCTGGGGACAGCGGTCCTCATTGGAGGGAGGGTAGTCTCCAATTTACACGCACTTAACACACCCAACACAAACACACACTTAGAAAATAGCCAATAGATTTAACCTGTCATTTTCTTACAGGATCGCGGGAATCATATTAACAATATTAGCAGTAGTTAACTCTAGAGTGACAGACTACACTCACGCCCGGTACATCCGCATAACCGACGGAACTGCATTGGTGTGGGAACATAGGAGTTACTTTAGGCATTCGAGCAATTCGACAGAGTTTTCAATTATGATAGACGAAACAGCTAGATTGTAGCTTTTTTCCCACAATCGCACATGCGAAAATTGTTAGATGTTGATACCGATCACATTAGAAATATATTATCCGCACTAAAGGTACACCACCGAATTGCCAGAAGCCTAGACTTTTTAGGCACCGCGTTAAAAGTGGTAGCGGGCACACCTGATGCCGCTGACCTCGAAATGTTAAAAATGTCCGAGTCCCGGTTAATCGAATCAAACAATAGACAGGTAGTTATTAACACCAAAACGCAAAAGCAGATTAAAAACTAACCGATGCTGTCAACGAAATCATTAAGGCAAAAAAGAATGACCTGGTTGACACAACCCATTTATACGAAGTTCTTTTGGCCAGAAATAGAATGCTAATTACAGAGATACAGAATCTGATGCTCACGGTCACACTTGCAAAATCAAATATCATAAACCCTGCCATTTTTAACCATGAAGATTTGAAGTCCGTTTTAGTTGATCATCCCACAGAGGTCCCCGTTATCAGCCTAATAGAGGCATCTATTATTAAAGTCCTTCAGTCCGACAATATTATTCACGTGCTCATTGCATACCCTAAGATAAAGGTTACCGTCTTCCCCGTTTCACACACCGTTCTCCAACTACGGGACAACGTGGTAGCTGAGTGCAACCAAGATGACTTAGCGATCACTGATTGCGTGTCGACGATGTACGGAGCATTCTGCAAACTGGCAACCCAGGACACTTGCGCCCGAGGTCTACACGCACTGGTCACGGCGCATTGCGAAACGCAGGCCAGCCACCTAAGCCCCATAACGCTGGTAGACGATGGTATAATGATAGTCAATGAGTGTCCGGCAATAGTCAGCACGGATGACGGCCCCAATAAAGAAACAAATGGCACAAATCTAATAACATTTGAGCGACTGCCTTTGTAAACGGCACAAAATACTTAAACCGGCGCGAAAGCATAAGAAAGACTGCGGGCGTGGCGGCCTCCTCTTTGCTAAACATTATCAGGCACAACCACGTTCTTAGAATGCCAATGCTTCAAAGGATGAACAGCCAAAACTTGGAAACGATCCAAACTTTCAAAAACGAAGTAAAGTCGGCTGGATCAAGGGACATCTGGATCGCTGTCGGTGTGGGAGTAAGCTTTTTTGATCAGCACTCTCATTCTGCTCCATCTCGTGTGGAGGAGATGACGAGATGCATGGGAAATGCAACAGGTTACCGAAACACTCAAGACGACCGAGGACGGTCTTACTCCTAAAGGGGGAGTAGTTAACACTCCTGAGGGGTAACAAACAGTCGGTAAAAATCTTGGGTGATTCTTGGATGACCCTAGTCTTTCTAGATGCCGACTCAGCATACCCGCCTTTGGGGGCCATTGGGGGGGATCTCATTGGTTGCCGGTATGGTGAGTTATGCTCATTTTGCGATCGTCAGCATTTCCCACAGTCATGCGGTCGGCCTGCCGACTAAGCACTCTACTGCTAAGTTCCTCAGTTCTGTTTTATAATCATTTGAATAAAGAGCATTTAGCTCCGTAAACTTTACTCCGGCTATCGCCGTCCTATTATTTGCATTCGCTCACTGGGCTTAAGGCCAGGGGTATAGGGAAGCAGTCACCCTCTCGACATACACTTTATTTTACACTTCATCACCCACCCTACCGGTGGCACACCATCAGCGGCCACCTGTGACCAGCAGCCCGGTCGCCAATTCTCACCTATCTTGAACCGCTACTACTCATCAAGCACCCTACCGTTGCCACCTCCTTATCATCGGCCGGATCTGGAACAGCCTTACCACCGGGCAACCGACTACAAGATAACTGGCGCCTAACGAAAAAAATAAACTAGGGACCCTCAAAACATGTAAGTGGGCTGATTAATTAACATACGACTTCAACAAACATACACCAAATTGCATACAATAAAAGTGCGCCTTATAATTGGAGAAAACAAATATAACTTGCACACGTTAAAAAAAAAATAATTATATATAATAATAAAGCTGCATTTGTGACCTGCAGCCCATATACAATTTTTTTTTTTTTTGTGAAAATATATTTGAATACATTAAATAAGTATAAAGTATATTAAAGTGTAATGCCAGCTGAACGGAAAATTCGGCTATAGGCATTAGATGGCATAAGTTCAAGTTTTTAATGAACTTTCCAGGTCCGTATAGAGAAATTGAAAAGGAAGTCGTGAGTGATAGTGAAGAAGAAGAAATCCCTGGTTTTAGACCAAGACAGGCTCAAATCGAAGAGAAAGAAGACAAAATGAACGCGAACGAATTGCAAAACATTATCCAGGGCGCCTTAGCGCAACAAGAAGCTAGGCTCCGAGCTGAATTTGAAGCTCAAATCAATTCCGTTAATATGCAGTTACAAAACATGCGCGTAGAGACCCCACAGGTGGAGGCCTACCAAAGAGTCTCAGCACAACCAGGAGCACCCCCATGTGGCATACCGCTCCACGTAATTAAGTCAGTACCAGATTTTAACGGTGAGCAAGACGAGTACGTAGCGTGGAGGCAGTCCGCCACGGACGCATACGAACTCTTTAAACCTTACCAGGGCAGCTGTGCCCATTATCAAGCCGTTACCATAATCAGGAATAAAATTAGGGGCCCAGCGCGAGCGTTGCTGGTATCACACAACACTGTACTTAATTTAGATGCCATTCTGGCAAGATTAGACTGCTCCTACGCAGACAAGGCCGTTGCGACAACAGCTTGAGGCAGTTCGCCAAAGTGACCAAAGCCTCATGCAATACTATTACGAGGTTGAGCGTAAGCTAACCCTCGTCAGGAACAAAATTGTCATATCCCACGACATTGAAAGCGCCACACTGCTCAACAATGTGTTTATCTCAGGCCTAAAAAAACCTGAGAGCAGTCGTACTTCCAGCGCAGCCAAAAGACCTTCCTTCGGCATTGGCATTAGCTAGGGAGGCTGAAGCCAGCATCGAAAGAAGCCAGTTCGCGGCAACGTATGATAGGGCAATGGAACAGAAGACACAGAATTCAGACTTTCGTAAGACTCAATACCGCACTCCTGAAAAACAAGGAAACGAAAAGAACCCTCATTATTTTAAAAACCCAAATAAAAACCAACAAAATGGTTCTGGGCGTAAGCCAGAGGACTGGGCGGACCGTGGAAATCCACGTCAGGCAGCAGAGCCCATGGACTGGAACCCATCGTCTTCTAAGTCCAAGCAACAGCCACATTTTAAACAAAACCAAAATGTATCACAACCTCAAAATATGCAGGCAAAAAACTCAAAAAGAGCCAACTCCTCTGATAGGATAACTGATCAAATGCGTCAGCGGCATAACAACATCGAGCAGACCGCTAGTGCTAAAGACCAAGAGTACGAGAATGCTGCGGTAGTCGCGATAAGCGCAATCGAAGACGACAGCGACTCGGTCGGCCGGCTAACGTTCATCGAACGACGGTTGGCTGGGAGAACTTTAAAAATTCTTATTGATACAGGGGCAACGAAAAGTTATATAAAGCCCGTAAAAGGAGCTTAAAAAACATAACGCCAGTAGCCTCACCGTTTCGCGTGTATACAATTCACGGGTCCAACGGCATAAATAAAAAGTGCCAAATAAGTGTCTTGGGAACAACTTCCCCATTTTTCATATTAGATTCCCTAACAACATTTGACGGGATCATAGGCTTCGACTTGCTAACGCAAGTGGGAGCCACCCTCAATATGCAAACTAAAAAAATATTGTATGGTTCCGTGTCTGAGGACCTGCAGTTTTGATTGCGACGATGTAAACTTTACCCACATAAAGGACATAGTCGTTCCAGAGTCAGTAAAAAAGGAGTTTATCGAAATGATGAAAAAAGATCTAAACTCTTCTCCGATGCAACTCAAACCTTGCCGTACAATACAAATGTGGTTGCTACTATTCGCACTGAGGATAACAACCCAGTGTACTCTAAAGCGTACCCCCAATAAGTGTCGCAGAATTCGTTAATAAAGAAATAAAAGACCTACTGAAGTCTAATATTATAACCCCGTCGAGATCGCCGTATAATAATCCAACTTGGGTGGTCGATAAAAAAGGGTCGGATGAGACAGGTGGTAGGAAAAAGCGTTTAGTAATCGACTTCAGGAAACTGAACGAAAAACCATTCCTGATAAATACCCCTTGCCAAGTATCGAGTTAATACTGGCAAACCTTGGCAAAGCCAAATATTTTACAACTCTAGACTTAAAATCTGGTTATCACCAAATTTTCCTCGCGGAACAAGATCGCGAAAAAACCTCATTTTCAGTCAACGGAGGCATGTATGAATTCTGCAGTTTGCCTTTTGGATTAAAAAATGCATGTAGCATTTTTCGAAGGGCAATCGATGACGTATTGAGAGAGCAGATAGGGAAGTCCTGTTACGTCTATGTTGACGATGTCATAATCTTTTCGAAAAACGAAAAAGAGCATGTCAGTCACATTGACTGGGTCCTGAAAAAAAAGGGCCAAGCCAATATGACCATCTCGAAAGAGAAAACCCATTTTTTTTAAAAAAGTGTCCAATACCTCGGTTTCGTAGTAACCCGAAACGGGGCTACAAATGACCCTGAAAAGGTAGCAGCCATTAAGGAATACACAGAACCGACAAGCTTACTCTCACTAAGATCATTCTTAGGACTTGCCAGCTATTATAGGTGTTTTACAAAAGATTTCGCTGCAATAGCCAGTCTACTAACCAACCTCCTTAAGGGAGAAAACGGTTCCGTAATAATACCAATAAATTTTAACGATCCGCGAAGAGACGCGTTCGATAGACTTCGAAACATTTTGGCATCAGAAGATGTCACCCTCAAGTACCCAGAATTTAAGAAACCGTTCGATCTGACAACCGATGCGTCAGCTTACGGCATCGGGGCAGTACTGTCGCAAGACAAAAAACCCATAACGATGATATGCAGAACCCTTAAAGACTGCGAGACCCGTTACGCAACTAACGAAAGAGAGTTACTCGCTATAGTCTGGGCTCTAGGAAAATTAAGGCAGTATCTGTGTGGCACTCGTGACATAAAAATCTACACAGATCATAAGCCGCTAACGTTCGCTGTCTCCGACAATAACCCAAATGACAAATTAAAACGTTGGAAAGCATTTATAGATGACTACGGCGCAAAAGTCATATACAAAGAAAATTTTGATGCCGACGCCCTTTCGCGACAAAGCATCAACGCCCTTCAAAACGAACCCGAATCTGATTGTGCAACAGTTCACAGTAAAGAATCTAGCACTTATACGGTAGAAACAACGGAAAAACCTCTAAATTGTTTCAAAAATCAGATAGTCCTAGAAGAGGCAAAGTATTCCTTAAAGCGATACTTTATATTTTTCGGAAATAAGTACCGTCATATTATACATTTCACGGAAAAATCGACCCTTTTCGAAACATTAAGACCAATCATTAACCCAAAAGATGTCAACTCTATTCATTGTAACTTGCCAACATTGGCAAGCATTCAACATGCATTAGTATCAAATTTTCCAGCTACGAAATTTTGGCACTGCAAGAACTTTGTGTCAGACATTTCTAATAAAAGTGAGCAGATCGAAATAATCACCGCAGAGCACAATCGTGCACAGAGCTGCTCAGGAAAATATCAAACAAGTCCTCCGCGACTATTATTTTCCAAAAATCTCAAAGTTGGCTACTGAAATAGTGACAAATTGCAAAATATGCACTACAGCAAAGTATGACAGACACCCCAAGAAACAAGAACTTGGGGTAACTCCAATTCCGTCATACGTCGGCGAAATGCTGCATATTGATATTTTTTCCACCAATAAAAAACTACTTTTAAATTCTCCAAATTTGCGGTAGTACAACCAATAGTGTCTAGGGCAATAATAAACGTGAAAATCCCTATCCTCCAATTAATAAACTTATTCCCAAATATAAAGACAATATACTGTGATAACGAAGCGTCTTTCAGCTCTGAAACGATCACATCGTTACTCAAAAATCAGTATGACATAGATAGAAATTCACACCCGCTGCACAGTAGTTCAAACGGACAAATCGAACGCCTCCACAGCACCTCAACAGAAATAGCGAGGTGCATCAAAATGGATAAGCAAATTAATAATACAGTGGAGCTAGTTATGTGGTCGACCGTTGAATATAATAAAACATTACATTCGGTCATTAACCAAAAACCCATTGATGTAATCCACTCTGCTTCCAAAAAGGTTAAGGAAGCAATAAAAATGAATATTGAAAAAGCACAGAGGGATAATCTTGACAGGTGTAACCCATCAAGACAAAATAGAATATTTGAGGTAGGAGAAAGAGTCTATTTAAAGAACAATAAAAGACTAGGCAATAAGTTACACGTTATACACGGAAAAACGCGTAGAAGCGGACCTGGGGACAGCGGTCCTCATTGGAGGGAGGGTAGTCTCCAATTTACACGCACTTAACACACCCAACACAAACACACACTTAGAAAATAGCCAATAGATTTAACCTGTCATTTTCTTACAGGATCGCGGGAATCATATTAACAATATTAGCAGTAGTTAACTCTAGAGTGACAGACTACACTCACGCCCGGTACATCCGCATAACCGACGGAACTGCATTGGTGTGGGAACATAGGAGTTACTTTAGGCATTCGAGCAATTCGACAGAGTTTTCAATTATGATAGACGAAACAGCTAGATTGTAGCTTTTTTTCCCACAATCGCACATGCGAAAATTGTTAGATGTTGATACCGATCATATTAGAAATATATTATCCGCACTAAAGGTACACCACCGAATTGCCAGAAGCCTAGACTTTTTAGGCACCGCGTTAAAAGTGGTAGCGGGCACACCTGATGCCGCTGACCTCGAAATGTTAAAAATGTCCGAGTCCCGGTTAATCGAATCAAACAATAGACAGGTAGTTATTAACACCAAAACGCAAAAGCAGATTAAAAACTAACCGATGCTGTCAACGAAATCATTAAGGCAAAAAAAATGACCTGGTTGACACAACCCATTTATACGAAGTTC
Organism: Drosophila eugracilis; assembly: GCF_018153835.1. Classification (NCBI taxonomy): domain Eukaryota; kingdom Metazoa; phylum Arthropoda; class Insecta; order Diptera; family Drosophilidae; genus Drosophila; species Drosophila eugracilis. Next base: position 230,160 of record NW_024573031.1, on the reverse strand, counting down.
TTTTGGCCAGAAATAGAATGCTAATTACAGAGATACAGAATCTGATGCTCACGGTCACACTTGCAAAATCAAATATCATAAACCCTGCCATTTTTAACCATGAAGATTTGAAGTCCGTTTTAGTTGATCATCCCACAGAGGTCCCCGTTATCAGCCTAATAGAGGCATCTATTATTAAAGTCCTTCAGTCCGACAATATTATTCACGTGCTCATTGCATACCCTAAGATAAAGGTTACCGTTTTCCCCGTTTCACACACCGTTCTCCAACTACGGGACAACGTGGTAGCTGAGTGCAACCAAGATGACTTAGCGATCACTGATTGCGTGTCGACGATGTACGGAGCATTCTGCAAACTGGCAACCCAGGACACTTGCGCCCGAGGTCTACACGCACTGGTCACGGCGCATTGCGAAACGCAGGCCAGCCACCTAAGCCCCATAACGCTGGTAGACGATGGTATAATGATAGTCAATGAGTGTCCGGCAATAGTCAGCACGGATGACGTCCCCAATAAAGAAACAAATGGCACAAATCTAATAACATTTGAGCGACTGCCTTTGTAAACGGCACAAAATACTTAAACCGGCGCGAAAGCATAAGAAAGACTGCGGGCGTGGCGGCCTCCTCTTTGCTAAACATTATCAGGCACAACCACGTTCTTAGAATGCCAATGCTTCAAAGGATGAACAGCCAAAACTTGGAAACGATCCAAACTTTCAAAAACGAAGTAAAGTCGGCTGGATCAAGGGACATCTGGATCGCTGTCGGTGTGGGAGTAAGCTTTTTGATCAGCACTCTCATTCTGCTCCATCTCGTGTGGAGGAGATGACGAGATGCATGGGAAATGCAACAGGTTACCGAAACACTCAAGACGACCGAGGACGGTCTTACTCCTAAAGGGGGAGTAGTTAACACTCCTGAGGGGTAACAAACAGTCGGTAAAAATCTTGGGTGATTCTTGGATGACCCTAGTCTTTCTAGATGCCGACTCAGCATACCCGCCTTTGGGGGCCATTGGGGGGATCTCATTGGTTGCCGGTATGGTGAGTTATGCTCATTTTGCGATCGTCAGCATTTCCCACAGTCATGCGGTCGGCCTGCCGACTAAGCACTCTACTGCTAAATTCCTCAGTTCTGTTTTATAATCATTTGAATAAAGAGCATTTAGCTCCGTAAACTTTACTCCGGCTATCGCCGTCCTATTATTTGCATTCGCTCACTGGGCTTAAGGCCAGGGGTATAGGGAAGCAGTCACCCTCTCGACATAAACTTTATTTTCACTTCATCAACCACCCTACCGGTGGCACACCATCAGCGGCCACCTGTGACCAGCAGCCCGGTCGCCAATTCTCACCTATCTTGAACCGCTACTACTCATCAAGCACCCTACCGTTGCCACCTCCTTATCATCGGCCGGATCTGGAACAGCCTTACCACCGGGCAACCGACTACAAGATAACTGGCGCCTAACGAAAAAAATAAACTAGGGACCCTCAAAACATGTAAGTGGGCTGATTAATTAACATACGACTTCAACAAACATACACCAAATTGCATACAATAAAAGTGCGCCTTATAATTGGAGAAAACAAATATAACTTGCACACGTTAAAAAAAATAATTATATATAATAATAAAGCTGCATTTGTGACCTGCAGCCCATATACAATTTTTTTATTTTTGTGAAAATATATTTGAATACATTAAATAAGTATAAAGTATATTAAAGTGTAATGCCAGCTGAACGGAAAATTCGGCTATAGGCATTAGATGGCATAAGTTCAAGTTTTTAATGAACTTTCCAGGTCCGTATAGAGAAATTGAAAAGGAAGTCGTGAGTGATAGTGAAGAAGAAGAAATCCCTGGTTTTAGACCAAGACAGGCTCAAATCGAAGAGAAAGAAGACAAAATGAACGCGAACGAATTGCAAAACATTATCCAGGGCGCCTTAGCGCAACAAGAAGCTAGGCTCCGAGCTGAATTTGAAGCTCAAATCAATTCCGTTAATATGCAGTTACAAATCATGCGCGTAGAGACCCCACAGGTGGAGGCCTACCAAAGAGTCTCAGCACAACCAGGAGCACCCCCATGTGGCATACCGCTCCACGTAATTAAGTCAGTACCAGATTTTAACGGTGAGCAAGACGAGTACGTAGCGTGGAGGCAGTCCGCCACGGACGCATACGAACTCTTTAAACCTTACCAGGGCAGCTGTGCCCATTATCAAGCCGTTACCATAATCAGGAATAAAATTAGGGGCCCAGCGCGAGCGTTGCTGGTATCACACAACACTGTACTTAATTTAGATGCCATTCTGGCAAGATTAGACTGCTCCTACGCAGACAAAACTTCGTTGAGGCTGTTGCGAGAACAGCTTGAGGCAGTTCGCCAAAGTGACCAAAGCCTCATGCAATACTATTACGAGGTTGAGCATAAGCTAACCCTCGTCAAGAACAAAATTGTCATGTCGCACGACATTGAAAGAGCCACACTGCTAAACAATGAGGTAAGGGCGAACGGCCTACATGTGTTTATCTCAGGCCTAAAAAAAGCCTGAGAGCAGTCTATTCCCAGCGCAGCCAAAAGACCTTCCTTCGGCATTGGCATTAGCTAGGGAGGCTGAAGCCAGCATCGAAAGAAGCCAGTTCGCGGCAACGTATGATAGGGCAATGGAACAGAAGACACAGAATTCTGACTTTCGTAAGACTCAATACCACACTCCTGAAAAACAAGGAAACGAAAAGAACCCTCATTATTTTAAAAAACCAGATAAAAACCAACAAAAAGGTTCTGGGCGTAAGCCAGTGGACTTGGCGGACCGTGGAAATCCACGTCAGGCAGCAGAGCCCATGGACTGAAACCCATCATCTTCTAAGTCCAAACAACAGCCACATTTTAAACAAAACCAAAATGTATCACAACCTCAAAATATGCAGGCAAAAAACTCAAAAAGAGCCAACTCCTCTGATAGGATAACTGATCAAATGCGTCAGCGGCATAACAACATCGAGCAGACCGCTAGTGCTAAAGACCAAGAGTACGAGAATGCTGCGGTAGTCGCGATAAGCACAATCGAAGACGACAGCGACTCGGTCGGCCGGCTAACGTTCATCGAACGACGGTTGGCTGGGAGAACTTTAAAAATTCTTATTGATACAGGGGCAACGAAAAGTTATATAAAGCCCGTAAAGGAGCTTAAAAACATAACGCCAGTAGCCTCACCGTTTCGCGGGTATACAATTCACGGGTCCAACGGCATAAATAAAAAGTGCCAAATAAGTGTCTTGGGAACAACTTCCCCATTTTTCATATTAGATTCCCTAACAACATTTGACGGGATCATAGGCTTCGACTTGCTAACGCAAGTGGGAGCCACCCTCAATATGCAAACTAAAAAAATATTGTATGGTTCCGTGTCTGAGGACCTGCAGTTTTGATTGCGACGATGTAAACTTGACCCACATAAAGGACATAGTCGTTCCAGAGTCAGTAAAAAATGAGTTTATCGAAATGATGAAAAAAAGATCTAAACTCTTCTCCGATGCAACTCAAACCTTGCCGTACAATACAAATGTGGTTGCTACTATTCGCACTGAGGATAACAACCCAGTGTACTCTAAAGCGTACCCCCAATAAGTGTCGCAGAATTCGTTAATAAAGAAATAAAAGACCTACTGAAGTCTAATATTATAACCCCGTCGAGATCGCCGTATAATAATCCAACTTGGGTGGTCGATAAAAAAGGGTCGGATGACACAGGTGGTAGGAAAAAGCATTTAGTAATCGACTTCAGGAAACTGAACGAAAAACCATTCCTGATAAATACCCCTTGCCAAGTATCGAGTTAATACTGGCAAACCTTGGCAAAGCCAAATATTTTACAACTCTAGACTTAAAATCTGGTTATCACCAAATTTTCCTCGCGGAACAAGATCGCGTAAAAACCTTATTTTCAGTCAACGGAGGCTTGTATGAATTCTGCAGTCTGCAGTTAGGTGTTTTACAAAAGATTTCGCTGAAATAGCCAGTCTACTAACCAACCTCCTTAAGGGAGAAAACGGTTCCGTAATAATACCAATAAATTTTAACGATCCGCAAAGAGACGCGTTCGATAGACTTCGAAACATTTTGGCATCAGAAGATGTCACCCTCAAGTACCCAGAATTTAAGAAACCGTTCGATCTGACAACCGATGCGTCAGCTTACGGCATCGGGGCAGTACTGTCGCAAGACAAAAAACCCATAACGATGATATGCAGAACCCTTAAAGACTGCGAGACCCGATACGCAACTAACGAAAGAGAGTTACTCGCTATAGTCTGGGCTCTAGGAAAATTAAGGCAGTATCTGTGTGGCACTCGTGACATAAAAATCTACACAGATCATAAGCCGCTAACGTTCGCTGTCTCCGACAATAACCCAAATGACAAATTAAAACGTTGGAAAGCATTTATAGATGACTACGGCGCAAAAGTCATATACAAAGAAAATTTTGATGCCGACGCCCTTTCGCGACAAAGCATCAACGCCCTTCAAAACGAACCCGAATCTGATTGTGCAACAGTTCACAGTAAAGAATCTAGCACTTATACGATAGAAACAACGGAAAAACCTCTAAATTGTTTCAAAAATCAGATAGTCCTAGAAGAGGCAAAGTATTCCTTAAAGCGATACTTTATATTTTTCGGAAATAAGTACCGTCATATTATACATTTCACGGAAAAATCGACCCTTTTCGAAACATTAAGACCAATCATTAACCCAAAAGATGTCAACTCTATTCATTGTAACTTGCCAACATTGGCAAGCATTCAACATGCATTAGTATCAAATTTTCCAGCTACGAAATTTTGGCACTGCAAGAACTTTGTGTCAGACATTTCTAATAAAAGTGAGCAGATCGAAATAATCACCGCAGAGCACAATCGTGCACAGAGCTGCTCAGGAAAATATCAAACAAGTCCTCCGCGACTATTATTTTCCAAAAATCTCAAAGTTGGCTACTGAAATAGTGACAAATTGCGAAATGCTGCATATTGATATTTTTTCCACCAATAAAAAACTACTTTTAAATTCTCCAAATTTGCGGTAGTACAACCAATAGTGTCTAGGGCAATAATAGACGTGAAAATCCCTATCCTCCAATTAATAAACTTATTCCCAAATATAAAGACAATATACTGTGATAACGAAGCGTCTTTCAGCTCTGAAACGATCACATCGTTACTCAAAAATCAGTATGACATAGATAGAAATTCACACCCGCTGCACAGTAGTTCAAACGGACAAATCGAACGCCTCCACAGCACCTCAACAGAAATAGCGAGGTGCATCAAAATGGATAAGCAAATTAATAATACAGTGGAGCTAGTTATGTGGTCGACCGTTGAATATAATAAAACATTACATTCGGTCATTAACCAAAAACCCATTGATGTAATCCACTCTGCTTCCAAAAAGGTTAAGGAAGCAATAAAAATGAATATTGAAAAAGCACAGAGGGATAATCTTGACAGGTGTAACCCATCAAGACAAAATAGAATATTTGAGGTAGGAGAAAGAGTCTATTTAAAGAACAATAAAAGACTAGGCAATAAGTTACACGTTATACACGGAAAAACGCGTAGAAGCGGACCTGGGGACAGCCGTCCTCATTGGAGGGAGGGTAGTCTCCAATTTACACGCACTTAACACACCCAACACAAACACACACTTAGAAAATAGCCAATAGACTTAACCTGTCATTTTCTTACAGGATCCCGGGAATCATATTAACAATATTAGCAGTAGTTAACTCTAGAGTGACAGACTACACTCACGCCCGGTACATCCGCATAACCGACGGAACTGCATTGGTGTGGGAACATAGGAGTTACTTTAGGCATTCGAGCAATTTGACAGAGTTTTCAATTATGATAGACGAAACAGCTAGATTGTAGCTTTTTTCCCACAATCGCACATGCGAAAATTGTTAGATGTTGATACCGATCATATTAGAAATATATTATCCGCACTAAAGGTACACCACCGAATTGCCAGAAGCCTAGACTTTTTAGGCACCGCGTTAAAAGTGGTAGCGGGCACACCTGATGCCGCTGACCTCAAAATGTTAAAAATGTCCGAGTCCCGGTTAATCGAATCAAACAATAGACAGGTAGTTATTAACACCAAAACGCAAAAGCAGATTAAAAAACTAACCGATGCTGTCAACGAAATCATTAAGGCAAAAAAGAATGACCTGGTTGACACACCCCATTTATACGAAGTTCTTTTAAAGTTCTAATATACGTTTTTCGAAAAGATTATGACATCGTCAACATAGACGTAACAGGACTTCCCTATCTGCTCTCTCAATACGTCATCGATTGCCCTTCGAAAAATGCTACCAGCATTTTTTAATCCATAAGGCAAACTGCAGAATTCATACAAGCCTCCGTTGACTGAAAATAAGGTTTTTACGCGATCTTGTTCCGCGAGGAAAATTTGGTGATAACCAGATTTTAAGTCTAGAGTTGTAAAATATTTGGCTTTGCCAAGGTTTGCCAGTATTAACTCGATACTTGGCAAGGGGTATTTATCAGGAATGGTTTTTTCTTTTAGTTTCCTGAAGTCGATTACCAAACGCTTTTTCCTACCACCTGTCTCATCCGACCCTTTTTTATCGACCACCCAAATTGGATTATTATACGGCGATCTCGACGGTGCTATAAGATTAGACTTCAGTAGGTCTTTTATTTCTTTATTAACGAATTCTGCGACACTTATTGGGGGTACGCTTTAGAGTACACTGGGTTGTTATCATCAGTGCGAATAGTAGCAACCACAATTGTGTTCTACGACAAGGTTTAAGTTGCATCGGAGAAGAGTTTAGATCTTTTTTTCATCATTTCGATAAACTCCGTTTTTACTGACTCTGGAACGACTATGTCCTTTATGTTGGTAAAGTTTACATCGTCGCAATCAAAACTGCAGGTCCTCAGACACGGAACCATACAATATTTTTTTAGTTTGCATATTGAGGGTGGCTCCCACTTGCGTTAGCAAGTCGAAGCCTATGATCCCGTCAAATGTTGTTAGGGAATCTAATATGAAAAATGGGGAAGTTGTTCCCAAGACACTTATTTGGCACTTTTTATTTATGCCGTTGGACCCGTGAATTGTATACACGCGAAACGGTGAGGCTACTGGCGTTATGTTTTTAAGCTCCTTTACGGGCTTTATATAACTTTTCGTTGCCCCTGTATCAATAAGAATTTTTAAAGTTCTCCCAGCCAACCGTCGTTCGATGAACGTTAGCCGGCCGACCGAGTCGCTGTCGTCTTCGATTGCGCTTATCGCGACTACCGCAGCATTCTCGTACTCTTGGTCTTTAGCACTAGCGGTCTGCTCGATGTTGTTAAGCCGCTGACGCATTTGATCAGTTATCCTATCAGAGGAGTTGGCTCTTTTTGAATATTTTGCCTGCTTATTTTGAGGTTGTGATACATTTTGGTTTTGTTTAAAATGTGGCTGTTGCTTGGACTGAGAAGACGATGGGTTCCAGTTCATGGGCTCTGCTGCCTGACGTGGATTTCCACGGTCGGCCCAGTCTTCTGGCTTACACCCAGAACCATTTTGTTGGTTTTTATCTGTTTTTTTAAATAATGAGGGTTCTTTTCGTTTCCTTCTTTATGAGGAGTGCGGTACTGAGTCTTACGAAAGTCAGAATTCTGTGTCTTCTGTTCCATTGCCCTAGCATACGTTGCCACGAACTGGCTTCTTTCGATGCTGGCTTCAGCCTCCCTAGCTAACGCCAATGCCGAAGGAAGGTCATTTGGCTGCGCTGGAAATACGACTGCTCTCAGGTTTTTTTAGGCCTGAGATAAACACATGTAGGATGTCCGCCCTTACCTCATTGTTGAGCAGTGTGGCTCTTTCAATGTCGTGGGACATGACAATTTTGTTCCTGACGAGGGTTAGCTTACGCTCAACCTCGTATTAGTATTGCATAAGGCTTTCGTCACTTTGGCGAACCCGTTGAAAAGTATGTAACAGGAAGAAGGAAGCGTTTCCGACCCTATAAAGTATATATATTCTTGATCAGGATGAATAGCGAGACGAATAAGCCATGTCCGTCTGTCTGTCCGTCTGTCCGTATGAACGCTAAGATCTCAGGAACTATAAGAAATACAAAATTGAGACTAACCATGAAGATTCTTGAGGTCTCTACGCAGCGCAAGTTTATTACAGCATCCTGGCACGCCCACTCTAACGCCCACAAATCGCAAAAAAATAAAATTGCTCAGGAACTATTGGAGCTAGAAAGTTGAAATTCAGAAAGTATAATCTTTAGATGCCAGCGCATCTTATAGTAGTACTATTATCCGGCCACACCCACCCATACGCCCACAAGGCTCAAAAGACGGTTTTCGGATTTTCTAGAAAAGCTGATATCTCGGTAACCATAAGAGATAGAAAGTTCGGATTAAGCATGTAGGTTTTTATGATGCTCCCAATGCGAATTGTTTTCCGATCAAGCCACGCACACTCTAACGCCCACAAAACCTGAAAAACCAAATATGCAAAACTCTCGAAAACTAAAGGAGCTACAAAATTTTGCTTAGGAACTAGTATTTAAGAGATGCCTCTGCAACTTGCCACGAAGTTGCATCCGGCCACGCCCACTCCAACGCCCACAAACCGCGGAAAACTGGCATCTATATTTTTATTATGAATGCCTTCGTTCGACCTTTTGTAACTTATTTCTGTTAATATCTATCGATTTACCAAAGATTTTTCAAATCGGAACATTATTTCGCTATTTATAAAGAAATTAAGGTTATAAGGCCTCACTTGGGCAGTCACGTCACTATAAGCATACTCAACATACTTCCTCTGACAATAGGTGGCGCCTTGTGAATTTCCAGTATCAAAATAATATTTTAAAACTTTGTGAAACAGTAACGGGTATTTTATAGTCGCGGCACTCGAATATAGCGTTTCCTCTTGTTTTATTCCTGATTATCGTAACGGCTTGATAATGGGCACAGCTGCCCTGGTAAGGTTTAAAGAGTTCGTATGCGTCCGTGGCGGACTGCCTCCCCGCTACGTACTCGTCTTGCTCACCGTTAAAATCTGGTACTGACTTAATTACGTGGAGCGGTATGTCACATGGGGGTGCTCCTGGTTGTGCTGAGACTCTTTGGTAGGCCTCAATCTGTGGAGTCTCTACGCGCATGTTTTGTAACTGCATATTAACGGAATTGATTTGAGATAATGTTTTGCAATTCGTTCGCGTTCATTTTGTCTTCTTTCTCTTCGATTTGAGCCTGTCTTGGTCTAAAACCAGGGATTTCTTCTTCTTCACTATCACTCACGACTTCCTTTTTAATTTCTCTATACGGACCTGGAAAGTTCATTAAAAACTTGAACTTATGCCATCTAATTCATACGAGGTTCAATACCTATAGCCGAATATTCCGTTCAGCTGGCATTACACTTTAATATATTTTATACTTATTTAATGTATTCAAATATATTTTCACAAAAATAAAAAAATTGTATATGGGCTGCAGGTCACAAATGCAGCTTTATTATTATATATAATTATTTTTTTTTAACGTGTGCAAGTTATATTTGTTTTCTCCAATTATAAGGCGCACTTTTATTGTATGCAATTTGGTGTATGTTTGTTGAAGATGTATATTAATTAATCAGCCCACTTACATGTTTTGAAAATTTTGAGGGTCGCTAGTTTATTTTGTTCGTTAGGTCCAGTTATCTTGTAGTCGGTTGCCCGGTGGTAAGGCTGTTCCACATCCGGCCGATGATGAGGTGGCAATGGTAGGGTGCTTGATAAGTAGTAGCGGTTCAAGATAGGTGAGAATTGGCGGCCGGGCTGCTGGTCCCAGGTGGCCGCTGATGGTGTGCCACCGGTAGGGTGGTTGGAGTGCGGATGAAGTGTAAAATAAAGTTTATGTCGAGAGGGTGACTGCCCCCCTATACCCCTGGCCTTAAACTCAGTGAAAACAAATTATTTTGATTTTTTTAAGGGGCTTTATTTATGTTTAATTATTGGGATTTCCTTCCTTCCTTTCATTTGAAATTATTCGGTCAATGACCTGCTCATGCAATACAGCTTAAGACACCCGAAACACTCGAATCATTTGAAGACACCCGAAACCCTCGAATCAGATAAAGACACCAGAATCACTCATCCCAAAAACTTGGGTGTTTCAGACACTCCCTTCATTTTCTATGAGTGTGTTGGGTGTCTGTGCAAGAGAGTACTGGGTGCGCAAGTGCGTATTCGAAATGAGCTGTGCAAGACAGCCACCCTTATTATAGGGTGCCGATCACACTTTTAGTGCCGATAAGGCACTCATTGTCTGGGTGTACCCTTTCCGTTCTCTGGCACGAACCTTCCAGTTGGAGATATCAATGTTTTGACCAGGTTGCACCACAGCTGCCTCAACGCATACCGAATACGTGGATAGGCGAGACTTCAGGCAAACATTAACCGATGCTCAATCTGTAGTGACTTCAGTATTTCCAAGGTCAGCATTCGAACCGATAAAATTGAAGTTGGCTGGCCAGCCGTGATGTGATGAGATGAACTTGCGAGGCGGAATCAAGTAGCGCTCGGCAGGGAAGGAAGTCTCCTTATCGGCCACGAACGAGAATGTTGGCGGTTGGGAAGAACACTGCTACAGCGTGACTATCCTGTGTCACAAACGCGTTAGCTGGCGGAGCCCGAGAGGTCGCAACGCCAGCCTCATTGGCAGGATCCACGCAAGGATGTAACAGAGCATGATGTCGGCGATTACACGTTGGGCAGCGGGAGGATGAGCATCCACGGGCTAAGTGTCCAGCAGAGGGCAAGACTTCGGATTTCATCGCATCGTTCTCCAACAAGAAGGAACAGCATGCGGCAGGATACCGCACAGGGCACACGTAGCCGGAGAACCTTTCAGGACCATGCATGAACGATTATGAACTGGCCTACGTCGGCTGCCTGATACACTGGCGGAGCTGAGGCCAAATCCACTGTCTGAAGGGTGCGGCACCTTTGCTCCAAGAACCGAGCCATAGATTCCCAAGATGGCAGGCCGTCAACATTTTTTCCGAGAAAGTCCTCCTAGAATGGGCAGCAACTGTACTGTAGGGCTTGGCAACTTCCACCTGGATGTCGACGTGCACGTCTGTAGCTAGCTGAGAGATTTTCCAATACAAATTACTTCCATTTCAAGCATGGCATACCAGTCGCGCAGACGCTTCTCCATTGGTCCCAGCGTCATAATGGTCGAGTCCTTGGTCCGCACCGCAGCCTTGATGCCTTCTGATGCAGGACCTCCATTTCTTGACAGATTACTTCTGCTTTTCTCCGCAGCATCCTCTCCCTGCTTGCAGCAGTAGATTCAGCGGCCTCAGCTCCAGACTCCTTTATGCAATATATGTAGGCGCACGGTTATTACAATAAAACCAATAGGTTTCCTTGAAAATTTTAAACTTATCACAACATTAAAAACGCGATCTGATCATGTAGTTGCTTTAAAATAAATACATGGGGGCAGCTCAATTTCCAAAATTTATTACGAGTTCAAATCAAACAAATTAACTCCTCAACAAAACCACGTCGAATGCAAAGAGTACAGCTTAACAACTAAACTTATAGCTACAGCAGCTCTACCAAGCTCCCATAAGCGCATGCGCTACAAAGTAACAGGTAAGCGCATGCGAAACTGGATAATCAAAACAAAATAGAAACTGCTGATAAGCCTGCCGCTGCTCATCCGTCTTTGCTTTGGCTGCTTGGCCCGACAGTGAGTACGGATAGAGGTTAATAGATGTTCATAAAGTCGGTAAAAAAAAACATTTTGAAAAAAAAATGTTATTTAAAATTTAATTTTCCTAGTGAACCTATAAAAAATGACGAGTTCTATGCCATCCAAATGAAAAACTTTCTGTAGTATTTGATAAGCCAATGTATTTGGTTTTTGCTGTGTTGGACTTATCAAAATAAAAAATGTATGATTTTTATTACCAATACATGAACCCAAGTTTTAAGAAAATGTAGTTTTTTAGTCTCCTTCTTATAGTTGTTGTTCTCCGTGTTTATTTTATTATATATTGTTTTTGTTGTTAATTTTTTGTTGTTTAGAATATGTTTTTTGTTGTTAAACCGTTGTTTTTTGTTATTCATCAATTGTTTTTTTTTGTTGTTGTTTAGCAGTTGTTTTTTGTTGTTAATCAGGTGTTTTTTCGTTGTTTAGGAGTTGTTTTTTGTTGTTTAGCAGTTATTTTTTGTTGTTAATCAGTTGTTTTTTTTTTTTATATTTACAACTTTTTATTTTTGTTCACTTGTACAACGTTTGCTGAATGTAAAATCGAAACTTGGACTGTGAGTTTTGAAGTAGGCAGTCCCGATTTGTATACCATCTAGAAGTTACACATACAAACGTATATATAGCACATTTGTTTTCGACCCCCTAAGTGTAAAACAATCAAAACGATGGGTTATTTACTCATTCCATTGACAAAGGACTCTACAAAATTTTTGAACCCTCTCGTAGTTGTGTTTGTATTTGTTATCCCAAATACTTGACAACTTCCATAGGTGGTTGTAGCTTTCCGAAACTATCAAAATAATGTATCTCGTTTTTATTTTGTTATATGCCACCCAATGTGTACCACTTGATTGTGAATCATCTAGGTTTACTATACCACATTCACGAATTCTTGGAGAGTGTGGAAGTAAATCTCTCATAAATACTCCTCGAAAATTGTGTATATATTGTTGAGCAAAAGTTGCAATGTCTAAATTTGAAAGTGGTCTATTGCGTAGCTGAAATATTAGTTTTTTCGCTTCTTAATAGCATATCCCTTACTATATGGTTTTAGGTAGAATCCATAACCTGTTCTATACGGTTAGAGGTATAACCTTTCTCCTACAGCAACACTTAAAATTTTTCTATTATGTCGTTTCTTCTACTCCATATCCTTTTACGCCATTCTAGCGTGTTTTATTGTTTTTGCAATGGCTGCACTTCCACTAGCTAAGCTACCGAGGGCCCTTAGAGCAGTCAAAATAGGTACGATTGGTAAAAAAAACACCAATTTTGGGTACATTTATTATTCTTGGTACTTTCACGTTTTTCTTTGAAACCATTGTCGATTGAACTGATTTTCGTGCAACTTTAATTGCACTCATAATGTCCAATGGCTTTTGTTATTTTAATGTGCGTTTATAACAGTCGACAGATTCGTCATCTTTACTTTTTTCCTCGTCGTCTTCCCTTTACATTTCTTTTTTGTTTTTAATATTATATTCCCATTCCAAATTTTTTCTTTGTTTCATAATGTTGGTTACAAAATATGCTGCTGCTATTTCACCAAGAGTGCTGTCTGGTGCTTTTACACGTGACCAAGCTTGATCAATTAATATAGATTATGCAACGTGACGTTCAAGTAAATCCTTTTTATTGGAATAGGCAATATCGTGCTCTTTACAAGCCTCATCCAGTTTATTTATTCCTTGATCTCCTCGTTTCAAACGTTTTTCTAGCTTTGTTCCCGAACCACAAAATTTATATCATGGTATATGGGCTTCAAACGGTAATGTATTAATTCAGTGGTTGACAAGACCACCACCTCGTTTACAATTAAAAAGACTAATGACTTGATTATAAAAACGTTTCCCCATTATATTGATGTTTAATCATCAAAAATTTTTCATCGAATGAGGTACATTAGCTTAAAGAATGCGTTTAATAAGTCAAAAACAAAAAATATCGTTAGAAATATCAGCGATGAAAACGATTAAAAACAACCTCCACGACATAGTTCTCTCTTACAGAATATATGAGCTCTTATTGGTGGACCATCAAATTGTAGTAAAACCAACATTATGCTCAGTTTGATATAGAGTCCAAACGGATTAATATTCCAGAATATTTATGTGTTTTCTAAGAGTTTATATCAACCTAAATATGAGTACTTGGAAAAATTAATAAAACCTATTAAAGGAATGGGATATCATACTTTCTCTCATAACGATGGTGTATTAGACCACAGTGAAGCAAAAAATAATTCTATTATGATGTAGCTTGTGAAAAACAAGACAACATAAGATCTTATTTTTGTATGGGTCGTCATAAGAATATTGATGTGGTTTTTCCCTGTCAAACATATACCCATATACCTAAACACTTGATTCGTGATAATGCAAGCTTTATTATAATGTTTAAACAAGATGATTTAAATATGCGACATATATATAGAGATCATATTAATACAGATATGGGGTACGACACATTCGTGGAAATTTGTAAAAAATGTTGGGAGGATACATTTGGATTCTTGCTTATAAGTAGAGATAGCGATATGGATAATGGAAGATATAGAAAAGGTTTTGAACAGTTTATGATGATTTAAAAAAGTTATTGGATTTGGTACAGAAAATGATTAAAAACAAGCATTTCCAGTTTAACAACAGATTGACCTTGTCCTTGAATGGAAATAGTTCTTTTATACATACAAACTACTTTTCACCAATCGAACTGGATGGACGTTTTAAGTGTGCATTAATTGATTTTAATATGTACAATTCAATTCCAAATATAGACGAAAAAAACAACCTCTTCCATTTTGGAACTAATGTGATCACAATTCCCACTGGATCCTATGAACTAAATGATATAACTGATTATATCTATAAACAAGAGGAAACGCTATAGTCGAGTGCCGCGACTATAAGATACCCGATGCCGTTTTACACAATTTTAAAATATTCATTTTGCTAGTGGAAATTCACAAGGCGCCACCTATTGTCAGAGAAAGCATGTCGAGTATCTGATAGTGATGTCACAAATCATGTTAGACCTTATAACCTAAATTTCTTTATAAATAGCGAAATAATGTTCCAATTTAAAACAATAATAATAATAATAAAAATATTACAGACGCCACAGTTTTAGGCGATTTGTAGGCGTTAGAGTGAGCGTGGCCGGATGAAAACTCGTGACAAGTTGCAGTGGTATCTCTAAAATACGTGCTTTTTAGCCTAAGTATCTAGCTTTTATTCGTCCCGAGATTTTTTCACTTTTGGTTTTTCGGGTTTTGTGGGCGCTAGGGTAGGCGTGGCTTGATCGGAAAAAAACAATTCGTATAAGGGGCATCATAAAAAACTATTTGCTTTAAATACGTATTCTTAAGCACAACTTTCTAGCTCTCATAGTTCCCGAAATTGTAGCATTGTTCTTTTTCGGAAGTTTTGCGCGTTAGAGTGGGCGTGGCTTGATCGAAAAAAAACAATTCGCATAAGGGGCATCATAAAAACCTACATGCTTAATTCGAACTTTCTATCACTTACAGTTATCGAGATATCAGCTTTTCTAGTGAAAACCGTCTTGTAAGCTTGGTGGGCGTATGGGTGGGAGTGGCCGGATAATAGGACCACTATAAGATGCACTGGCATCCAAAGATTATACAATCTGAATTTCAACTATTTAGCTCTAATAGTTCCCGAGATTTCAGCGATTTTTGGTTTTCGTGATTTGTGGGCGTTAGAGTGGGTGTGGCAGGATGCTGAAATAAACTTGCGCTATATAGGGACCTCAAGAATCTTCATGCTTAATCTCAAATTTGTATCTGTTATAGTTCCTTCGATCTCAGCGTTCATACGGCCAGAGGGACGGACAGACGGATATTGCTCAATCGACTTCGCTATTGATCCTGATCAAGAATATATATACTTTATAAAAATCAAATGAAGATTAGCGGAAATACATTTTTCAATAATATGTAAAATCATAAAAATAACCATTTTTAGACACCGTTAAACACTACATAAATTCGGACCAGCCTGTGGCAGCATAAAAAACAAAAATACATTAACTAAAATTGAATCACAGGTATTAATAAAAAAAATACACAGCTTTAAATCAATCTGTAACTTAGCTTAAACAAAATAAACAAAATTTCAAATTTAACTGCCAGCTTAATTTCTAGAGAGTTGTGACATACTCCCTCAGCTGTTAAGAGCTAGAGCTGCCATCTTTAATACATTTTCCAATTTTTAATCAATTTTCCCAATTTTAAATTTTTACGAATTTTCATTGTTTATGATGTACATACATGATGAGCATGTATAAAAACTTTCATCAAAATCGGTCCATCCGTTTACGATTCTAGCACATACATTCAATTTTGTATATACATACATATAGATGTAGGTTGCGCTTTGCCCATTTCCACTAGCAAAATGAATATTTTAAAATTGTGTGAAATAATAACGGATATCTTATAGCGCTGCACTCTACTTTAGCGTTTCTTATTTTATTTAGAAATATTTTACATGGAATATATATATTAGGTTGTCAAAAAAGTCTTGTGGTATCAAGCTAAAGCTTCCCTTTATGTTCTTGGCAATATGGGATGAGTGGCAACAAAAGACAAAAAAGGGATGGCAAAATACGAGGGCAGTCCGATAAGTACTTAGCATCACCGCCCGATGGCGTCACTATCGCAAGAGAAATTTACTATCCTGTAGTACATTCTCGTAGATTCGGAGTTTACTGGCTTTATTTGGAACAGTATTGAACTTTTATGAGGTTATAATTATTTTTTATTTTATTAATGCCCAAGGTATGGAGGAAGGTCGTTTTGGTGTGATCGGGTATGGCCACTGAGTCTGTAGAGCTATCTCGCCAATGGACACTGCTGGCCTTCAGTTTTAGGCAAATCTTAAATTTGTCGTTGGTCCAACTAGAGCTAAAAATTCCCCAATGTAGGGTTAAAGTTCAAGCGCGTAAAAAGGTATTCTTTATTGTGTCGCGTTTAACCTGTTGCTCAAAGAAAATCGCGGGACAGTTTTGGGCGCATTTCCTTTCTCAAGTCCCCGCTTTTATATTCGTTACTATTAGTAACTATTAGTGGAACATTTTCCGCTAGTGTCGTTATATAAAAAAGAGCGAGCCGTCAGCCAAATACATACCCACATACGCACTCTCACCCCAATGGCGGTGTCAGTTCTATCGACCTCCCTTTGTTTTATCGTTTTCGGTCACTGGAGAAGTGGAAGCGTTGGCGTTGTTGTTGTTTATGGATGTGTTTTCGGTATTCTTGCTTATTTCCCTTATAAATAAGGGCAAGAGAGAGTTGCTCTTCTAAATTTAAGCGGAAAGCATTCTGACTTATAACATTTTATAAGCCTTTTCGAAAAATTTGTTGACAAAGATGACGATATTGATAATTAAATCATTTTGATATCGTGTCTAGCTGCGACGCTTCAGGCATAGTTAGGGCATTCCAAGTCATTGCGGCTAATTATCCCAAAGTCCTGATTTTCTTGCTGTCTATAGGGGATGACATATGTATAACGAATACCATCCTTATTATTTAATAATAAGCAAAGTCGATGCAGGAACAAAGAGAAAGTAGGAAAAAAGTTGTATGACACTTCGATCCCGCTGAGGAGCGAATGGGAGTCGCCTCTGGACTGGCGAAGCCGAAGTCGAAGAGGCTTCCAAGCCAAAAAATGTTCAGCATAACAATACGCTCCCGAAGAAGAGTAGAATAAAAGGGATTATAAAAGTTTGGGAAATAAAAGTTATTCGATCCTGCCTTATGTGTGTCTTGCACTACAGCAGAACATCGAATAGGAAATCGCTTCCCTAAATGTGCAGCAGAGGTTTGGGTTAAGGTGCAGGGTGTGCGAATTCTCTCACACATTGATAAACAGATACTCTGCCAATAAAAATCTCGCGTTGTCGCGTCCTCCTCAGTCCGCATTCACACAAAAGACTTCATCTACTTCGCATGTTTTGAATGCAACTGTATCAGATAGAGTCATTCTTGCCGTAGCTATTAGCAGCGTGTTAACGAAAATTAGCTGTGTGCATCTCACCTTTTAGAAGATCTTCTTTATCGTGTAAGGCCATTACTCAACTGCACTATTCAAAAAAGTGGACCCATGGACCGACTCCATGATCATTTTGGATTGGACGTTGTCGGTTTTCGTCGCGAACCGAGTAGCTGAGATACAAGAATGATCGGAGAAAGAAATTTTCCGATACGTCCCTACAAAAGTAAGCCCAGCAGATATAGTGTCTCAAGGATGTGACTTTGAAGAGCTCTTAACGTAGATCTGGTTCGCTGGGCCATCGTGTTTACCCGACTCAGAAACTATTGGTCTGTAAATTCACAAATCGAACCAGCTTCAGAAGTTGTGTCCATGGAGTTACGAATATCGGCGTTAACAATACAATAGGGCCTAATCGTTTGCTTCAGAACATAGAGTCCATTTCGTCTTACCTGAAGCTCTCTTCTCTTTTAAAAATAATATTACTCTAAGAAAACTGAATTTTGCGTTCGAGTTGGTGGTCGTGGTATTGAATGCTATTATTATTAAATGTTATTCGAAAGGCTCGCTGGTCGTCGAACTCTTGTAAGTCTTCTGCAAGAAAACGTATGGTTAGTCAATGCTGAAGAAGTCGCCAAACTGTTCTTGGCGCAATAATGGAGAAGTTGCCATCAGACAGACTTCGAGCTTTCCGCCCTTTTAATATCTGTGGCGATTTTTTTGGACCATTTAGCACAACCTATCGTATTCGTGGCAAGCATCATGTACAAGTCGTACATGGCCTTGTTTGTGTGTTTTGCGTCCACTTAGAGTTAGTGTCTGACCTCACAACTGATGATTTTTTATTGGCTTTTTAAAGGTTCGTGAGTCGACGCGCGATCCCGGAGAAGGTGTGGTGCGACAACGCGACCAACTTCGTCGGCGCAGACCGCCACATAAAAGTGTTCCGGGCCCGTCTGGAGGAGCAGGAGGGTTTTCAGGCATTCGCATTAAAAAAAGGATGCGAGTTTGCGTTAATACCGCCCAGAGCACCTCACTTCGGCGGTCTATAGGAAGCAGGTGTGAAGTCTGCAAAGCACCTGTTCCTTCGGATGGTCGGCAACGACCTCTTGACCGCAGAGGAGCTCGGGACGTCGTCCCTTCAGAGGGGGCGATTTTCGTCCAATGTCCGGTCTTTCAGTAAAAAGAGGGGAGCAGGACCCAATAAAGCTTTTCGCTTTTCCACTGCCGCCCCAGCAGTGGAGGTGCACGTCGGCGCTGACTGAAAGGCCCGAGTGGCGGACGTGAAGACAGCAGAGGGCACCAACCAGCATCCTATTCACAAATTAACACTCCTCCCAATGCTGTCCTGAAGGACGTCGTCCTCTCTGAGGGGCGGTGTTCGTGCAGATATAATTATTTTTACTTGAGGGGAGCGGGACCTAATAAAGCTTCATCTTTTTTGTCCGTAGCATGTAATTGAAATGAGACGGAATAAATTAATTACAAAAACAAGAGGAAACGCTATAGTCGAGTGCCGCGACCATAAGATACCCGTTACTGTTTTACAAAATTTTAAAATATTATTTTGCTAGTGGAAATTCACAAGGCGCCACCTATTGTCAGAGGAAGTATGTTGAGTATGCTTATAGTGACGTCACTGCCCATGTGAGGCCTTATAACTTAATTTCTTTATAAATAGCGATATAATGTTGCGATTTGAAAAATCTTTGGTAAATCGATAGGTATTAACAGAAATAAGTTACACAAGGTCAAACGAAGGCATTCATAATAATATTATAGACGCCACAGTTTTCCGCGGTTTGTGGGCGTCAGAGTAGGCGTGGCCGGATGCAACTTCGTGGAAAGTTGCAAAGGCATCTCCTAAATACGTGATCGTAAACAAAATTATGTAGCTTTTATAGTTTTTGAGATTTTTGCATTTTTGGTTGTTCAGGTTTTGTGGGCGTTAGAGTGGGCGTGGCTTGATCGAAAAAAAACAATTCGCATTGGGAGCATAATAGAAACCTACATGCTTTATCCGAACTTTCTATCTTTTATAGTTACCGAGATATCAGCTTTTCTAGAAAATCCGAAAACCGTCTTTCGAGCCTTGTGGGCGTATGGGTGGGTGTGGCCGGATAGTAGTACCACTATAAGATGCGCTGCCATTTAAAGATTATACTTTTTGAATTTCAACTTTGTAACTGCAATAGTTCCTGAGATTTCAGCAATTTTAGTTTTTGGCGATTTGTGGGCGTTAGAGTGGGCGTGGCAGGATGCTGTAATAAACTTGCGCTGTCCCGGGACCTCAAGAATCTTCATGCTTAATCTCAAATTTGTATCTGCTATAGTTCCGGAGATCTCAGCGTTCATACGGACGGACGGACGGACGGACGGACATGGCTCAATCGACTTCGCTATTGATCCTGATCAAGAATATATATACTTTATAGGGTCGCAAAAGCTTCCTTCTATCTGTTACATACTTTTCAACGAATCTAGTATACCCTTTTACTCTACGAGTAACGGGTATAATAATTCTATGGCTGATTTTCAAATAAATTAAAAACCTGCAAGCCCGTTTCTCGATTGTTTCAATATAAAATCTATGTGATTCAAAAGCTCTTACTTTTAGAAGGGAAAATCTACCGGTCCCATCTACCCACCCTCAGTCGTAGAGTAACTATGTGGAATGAAGTTCCTAATCGATACGGGTTCTTCAAACAAATTCACCATCCTTGTTAAGGCAACGGGGGCATTCGAGCAGTACAGTCACAGTTTACTATTCACTTTATAAATGGTGTGAAAATGTATTTATCGGTATATATTGCTCAAATGCCCCTGAAGTCTGTCTACCATCAAATAACGCTTGGGGACCGCTATCTTTTTCTCTAAATGGTAGGAGGATTTCATTTTTTAAGCTTTTCTTTTGGTCTAAGAAATACGGCCGGCATACCTCTAAGAACAACTGACGGTATTTTACAAGAGCAAATCGGCAAGTTTGGATTCGTCTATATAGGCGACAAAAAATTAAAATTTCTCATTTAGGCACCTGGACTAGATTCTAAATTAATTTTCAAGATGAATTAGAGTCCTAACAGAAGATGATGAAAATGTTAGTAGACACTGATCTTAAAATATTCAGGTGCAGTTCTCCGAAGAACAGCGTAAGACATTTCAGAAATTGCATAACATATCAGAATCAGATAATTTCATGCGTACATACCCTATCTATAAAGAGGCAATAGATCAGGTGACAGATGCCTTAGCGTATAGCATTGTCGCAGACCTCTGCTAGGAAGGGTATGGACAGTTAACTATGTCGCTAAAGTAGAGAACTGTTAGACACCAGACCTAGTGTCTTGCAGTTCAAGACAAACGCCTAAAAAGCCATATCTAAATATTTTTTCTCGAATTCAGACAGAAGAAGAAAGTGAAATTATTGTTGTTTGTAGCCATTTAAATCTAAGATCTTAAATAATTATTTATTTGTAGTTTTAGTAATTCTACGACTGCTAAATCTTACCTTTCAGATATAGTCAAAGAAAACATTTTGTAAAGTTCTTGATCCGAATCGTTTAATTTTATTCCCTTCGTATCTTCCTCATCAAACGATCCGATATCAAAGGCATCAGCGGCATTTACTTCTCCTCTGGGGGGTACTAAAGGTGGAGTGTATTTTTGTATAAAAACTTGGTGCCAGTCGATACCACAAAAAAAATTATGCATTTTTACTTCATCCGCACTAAAAAGGCAACAATCAAATTTTGAAAAACAAATAAGCATTTCTTATCTTACCCGTTTCCCATGCATCCAAGACGTTTAGGTACGTCCCTCTGGAGTAACATTTCCAACAAATTTCTAAGTTCCAGAGAAAATGATTCTGGAAGTTCTACGTTCTAAAAAATAAAAATGTCTATTTTTACTAAGAATATATAACGTAGAAAAATTATAAAATATCTGCTAAAGGAAATCTTAAAAATTAATAAAAAAAAAAATTATGAGTATTATGGTTAGTGTAAGACAAGTAGTCAATATATAAAGTTTGTAACTATTTTATTTAAACAAAAGTATTGCCCTTCCTTTTATATACTTAAATTTTTACGTAATTCAAACATACCATTGTTAACGTCATTTTGTCAATTTCATGTTTATCCTTTGTTTTATGTTGTCGGAAAGGAGAATGACCTTTAAGTAATTTATATAACATACAGCCAAAGCTGAACCAATCAGCACACGAATCGTACGATGTTCCCTTAGATAACACTTCTGGAGCCATGTATCCGTGGGTTCCCACTGAAGCATGAGGTTTCTTTTTTGAAAAGTCGCAAGCCAATCCCAAATCAGAAATTCGTATGTGTCCATTTTCATCAAGTAATATGTTGGCAGGTTTTAGGTCACGGTACACAATGTAACGCTTATGCATGTGCTCTAAGCCCAAAATCACCTAATATTTAAAATGGTTTTAGTTAAATAAAATATTTTACAAGAAACACTATAGTCGACGGTTGCGACTATTGGATACCCGTTAAAGTCTTATCCATTTTTAAAACTATAATTTTGCTAGCAGAAATTAATGCAGTAAATAATTTTACTAACGCCACCATTTGTCAGAAAAATTAATTTTGAAAACAAAAATGTTCCGATTTTAAAATTAATAGGTATAGACGAAAAAGAGTTAAACAAGGTTAAACCCAAAACAAAAATTGTAATATTATGCACGACACAGTAAAATTTGGCGTGGCCAGATAATGGTGCCACATTAAGATGAGTTGGAATTTCATGTTTATACATGCTTTATCCCAACCTTCCAAACCAAAAGATTTGATTTGGGCGTTAGGGTGGGAATGGACGCTTATCTCAAAAATCTGTATGCTTAGTAATAGTTGTAAAATGCGGGTTCCGCGCCAGATTTATAGGCAATTAAATATGACATTAATGTTTTTTATCAATTAACTGTGACTTTAATGATTTCAATTAAATTTCCCCCACCCCAAAACCGATTATCTGTCTGTCGGTCCTTTCCATCAGAATGGATTTTGATGGAAGTTGTTTATCCTAATTAAGTGTTTATTTTATTGTTTCTTTATTTCTTTTTTCTTCTTTCTTTTTTCTTTATTTCAGTCTTTTTGTGTTTTAGTTTTTAGGTTTCAATATATCTGAGGTCTTCTTTCCTGACTCATCAAGGAAGGTTATATAGTCTGAAGTAGTTTTTGTATTTTTTAATTTTCTTCTCATTTTTTTTTAGATTATAATATATGTTTATAATGTTTATGACATCTACAAGTGTCGATTCCTTCAGTCTGGCTGTCTGTCATTACGATTTCCCCTCACTACCCGCAGGTCCCTTTAATCAGAAGGGATTCTGATGGAAGTTGTTTATCCTAATAAAGGGTGACTTCACACTCATGCATCTGATTTGTAAACATCTTTAAGGAGCATGTTACGGCATCCGTTGCGCACGCGCCGAAAGTGGCAGAGCTCTGTTTTGGCACAGAAATCATGAACCCATGAATTAAACTTTTTTGTTTATTCCTGAATGTGTGAATGTCTTAGGAGGATTGGGAACGCCTTAAGGAAAGTTTCAAGTTGTTTATTAAAATTTCAGAGTTTTTACGATTTCTTCGAGACGAAGGGATGGAATATAAATATAAATCGGAGAATTCAGTTAGTTCTACCAAAATCATTATAGGTGCAACATCTTTCAGAACTTTTTTTTTTGAAAAGAACTTTGAAAAGAAACAAAGTAAAAGTGTAGTGAAGGTGTATTAAATATTTAAACTCAAATAAATAATTTTAAAATAAAATGTAAATAAAAAAGACTAAATTGTTTGTTATTAAGAACAAGTGGACAAACCGCACGGAGATGCATAAGAAGAATGCAATTCAAACCGTCGATGGACGCATCAAGAAAATTTCCGAAGGATTTAAATGAAGGATTATCCATTACATGTATGTAAAGGATAGATCATACAACAAATTACCTGAAAACTTTATGAGTGAAGCAGGATCGTTTTTGCTCACACATCTCAGTACATTTTATTTATTTATTTATTTATGAAGAGCTACCAAATAATTTAAAATTATTAGGTAGCGGTGATGTTGCGCATTTTGCCTAAATTAGAATTATCTTAAATGAGGTGATATAAGTTTGTATTTTTTAGAAATAGTATTAATTTTAATATGTTTGATAGTGTGGGGTTTGAGATGGTGTTTTTAAATATTAGTTTTCTTTGGCAGTTTAGTGACTTGCAGTAAATGATTAATTGATAAGGCATCGTTGGTATCATTGCAGAACGGACAGGTCCTGGTTTTAGTTGGGTCCATATAGAGAGTATGTGTAATTTTTGTGTGTCCAAGCCTGATTTGATTCTAGTCACAACTCGTCGATTTCTGTAAATAAAATTCTTAAATAATAAAAAACGCAATTATATATATTGTTAAGCATTTATTTATTTACATTTTTTTTCTTTAAATAAAATTTTAATAATACAAAATTTTATTTATTTATTGATGAAGAGCTACCAAATGATTAAAAATTATTAGGTAGCGGTGATGTTGAGCAATGGCAACGGGGCCTTCCGCTCGTTTTTTTTACAATAATTACATGAATACTATTTTATATACATTTTGGCTTAATTAGAATTATCTTAAATGAGGAGATATAAGTTTGTATTTTTTAGAAATATTATTTTTAATATATTTGGTAGTGTGGGTTTTCAGATGGATTCTAGTAGATTGGTGTTTCTAAATATTAGTTGTTTTTTGCAGTTTAGTGACTTGCAGTTAGTCACTAAATGATTAATTGATAAGGCATAGTTGGGATCATTGCAGAACGGACAAGTCCTGGTTTCAGTTGGGTCCATATAGTGTGTATGTGTAATTTTTGTGTGTCCAAGCCTGAGCCTTGTTATTATTATCTGGTTTCTACGTGTGACCGATGAGTGAATATTTTTGGTAATTTGGTGGCAGTTGAGCTGGGCATGATTAATTGCTTGGTACCAGCCAGAAGTTATGGATTTGTTTAATGGCATTTTCGAGAGATATGTATTTTTAATAAATTTTAATATGTCCTGTGTGTTTCAGTTTTCGATAATTGTAAGTGGTTGTCTAGTAGCGTTTTTAGCTAGGGCGTCTGCAAGTTCGTTTCCAGGTATTCCTACGTGACCGTTTTATTGTGTCGATGGCAGTGAGTGAATCTGAGCATATGCAAAATTTGTCTCTTTTAGTTTTATGTATTTGCAGTACTTCTACTATTGCAAGTAGCTCTGCGGAAAACACTGAAGATTAGTGTGGTAGGTGATAAAGTTTGATGCATTCAGTTTCGCTTGTGATTTTCAGGCTAGTGATGCCGTTTGCTTGAGATCCGTCGGTGTAAATGTATGTGTATTTGTGTTTGTCTTTTGTCTTAATTTCTGTAAATTGTAATCCGAAAATTTCAGGAGGGTTACTTTTTTTGTCGAATTTATTTAGCGATGTGTCTATTAGAGGGCTTGTGTTCCAGGGCGGTGTGGTTTGTGAAGGTAGTGTTAATTGTTTAAATGGTAGTTGGTGGACTTGTGAGTATTCTATAATACGATTTGTTGTTGATTTGTATTGTGGACGTTTTGGCGGGCGATATGCTTTTAAAATTTTAATTATTGGTGAGGCTTTGGTGTTAACTAGGGACTTAATGTTTTTTGACGTAAAGAACTCTCGTCTGTCTTCTAAGGCGGCTGCATTTGCTTCGTGAAGTGTGGTGGTTTTGAAGGCTCCGAGGGCAGTTCTAAAGGCTGTGTTGATTGTTGACTTTACTTTGCGCAGTATTGTGTGCTTTTGAGACGATGGTTGCTTTTGTTACGTTTAGGAGTGTAGATGTGTTGCAGATAAACATTTTATTACGTTAATATATTGTTTTAAGTTGTTGTTTAGTAGTTCCGTGTGAGTTTTCCATCTGTATTTGTTATTGAAATGCAGACCAAGGATTTTTAATGATGATACTTCTTGCATTTGCGTGTTTCCTGTTGTTATGGTGCAGTTACAATTATGTTTTCTGCAAACATGGATGTGTGGTAGATAACATGGCTCCGGAGTATTCTGCCCAGTCTGTAATAGTGGATATTATCGAATTTAGGTTTATATTTAGGTTTTATTTTGTTTTTTAGTTTTAGGATGATGTTGAAGTATCCGCTTAGGCTGATGTTCGGGTGAAGTGTGAGCTTTTCTATTAGTGAGTTATATGCAATCAAAAAGTGGACCACGGAGAGTGGGGAGCCTTGAGGAATGCCGTTTTGCATTGGTTGGAAGGAGGAGATGTCAGAGTCAATGCGCACTGGAAGTTTTCTATTTGTCATGTAGTTTCGTACGTAGTTAATAATTTTTTGGCCAGTTTTCCAGGTTACAAGTTGGTCAAGTATAGAGTGAACGCCAATTCTATCGAAGGCCTTTGCGAAGTCTTGGGATATGATAGATGCGTGGTTTCTTCTTGAGAGAGCTCGTGCTAAAAGATGGTCTATGAGTAGTAGACTGTCTATAGACGATTTCCCTTTTCTGAAGCCAGTTTGACTGTTATGGATTAGTTTGTAGTTTATTACAAGGCACCACAGCCGTTTTGCTATTATTTTGTCAAGTAGTTTTGCTAGGCATGAGTTTAGTGAGATCGGACGGTATGAGTTAATCAAGGTTTTGTCTGGTTTGGTTTTAGGATCGGTACGTTTTGGAGGTTAATAATTCTGTTTTTTGTTGTTTTATCAAGGTTTTTTATCATAGTGCAGTTGATTCTGTCAAGTCCTGGTGTGTTTCCTTTTAATGTGGTTAATGCTGATGAATATTCTATTGCAGTTATAGGTTTTTCTATTTCGGTTGATCTTTTGCTGGGGATATGTGAAAGATGAATAGTATTGCTGAGTGACGTTTGTTTGTAATTAATAAAGGTGCTTGAAGAATTGTTGTCGGAGGAGGTTTTTGAGAAATTTTGGCAGAAGAGCTGAGCAATTTCAATTTTGTTATTAGTGTTTTCTTTTGTGGATGGGTTTAATATACAGTGTATGTGTTTTTGGGGGTTAATGCCCCAGATCGTTTTGGGTTGGCTGTCCGGTGATATTTGGGGTGTGAATTTGTTAATGCTTGCTATTTTAGTTTGTCTGAGTGTTAGCTTAAATAGGGCATTTACCCTTTTGTACTGTAATATGTTTTTTTGTAGATATGTTTCTTTAAAGTTCGTTCCATTTTTTCATTTTATCGTCTCGTAGTTTTTTGATATTGTTGTTCCACCATGGTACATTATGAAGCTTACCCGTTGGGTGTGTTTGTGGTATTGCCTTGTGACCTCTCGAAAGGATGATTTTTTGTATTGTTGCTGTTTCTTTGTTTATGTTTGTGCTTGGTGGTCGTTGCGCAGAGAAGTTTATTGTTAGCTTGGGTTTCCGTGGTGTTGATTGTAGGTTAGCAGTATTTGATGTGAAGAGGTTAATTATGATGGGGAAGTGGTCGCTTCCAAAAAGGTTATCTTCTGTGCGCCAGGTACTGTCAATTTTAAGGAGTGGGCTGCCGAGAGTCAGATCGACATTTGTCAGTGAGTTGTGTGTGCTGAAATATGTTGGAGACATATCGTTTAGAAGAATGAAGTTAGATTGTGTTATGTATTTCTCAAGTATTTTCCCTCTAGGTTTATTTTGCTTTGAGCCCCAGTTTTTGTGCCAACCGTTGAAGTTACCAGTGACAATTGTGGGTGTGGAAGAGTTGTCTAATACAGCCTGAAGGTTTTGTAGTAAGAAAGATTTGTTTGGAGCGATGTATGCCGAAATAAGTCTGAATTTAATTTTCGAGGTTACTTTTAAGCATACTGCGTCAAAGTCATCGTTTAGGGGTATTTCTTTGGTTTACAGAGATTTATGAGCCAGGATGGCTATGCCTCCGTGTGACGATGAGTTGTTTTTTTCTATTAGGGAGTAATTAACAGGTATTGGTATATTGAGGTATTTTATATGAGTTTCTTGTAATGCTATTAAAAGAGGTTTTTTAATGATGAATTGGAGTTCGCAGTAGTTGTTAAGGTATCCGTTCATATTCCATTGTACAATTTTCATGGTCATTATAAAGGTTGATTGGTTTTTGTGGAGCAAGTAGATGATTTTGTGCCTATTTGTTGTCTACTGCTGGGTCTGGCTTTTTTATTTTTGCTTGATTAGTTAGTGTTTGTAGTTAGTGTTTTGTTTTTGTCGTTAGAGTTTAAGGTCCTGTTGGAGTGGGAGTGTCGAAATCCATGATGAATGTGTCTGTGTCCATGTGTTCAAGTGAAGATTGGGTTGTTGATCGAGTTAGTGTAGGTCTTGTGTGGGTGTTGGTTAAGATGTCGTCGTAAGATGTAAGATTTGCTTTCTTTTTGTTAGGATTTGCTGAGTGTTAATGTTGTTGTTTTGCTTGGTGTTATAGTGTTGGTTAGTTTTTTTGATACAATTGAGGCGAAGCTTATTTAAAGTGGATGGTTATGACTAGTGTGGTATATTGTAAAAGCCGTTTTGTGATCGACTTTTTCTGTAATTTTAATGTTTGTTAGTTCTTGTTGTTTTTTGAATGTTGGACACTTGCGGTCTAGTGGGCTGTGTTTGGAGTCGTTTGGGTGTCCAAAGCGTAAGCATCGCATGCACCTTAAGGGCATCGAGATATATGTTAGGGTATTCCGGGAGGGTAAGTGAAGAAAATGTAATAATGATTACACCAGTTTCAGTCGTGGATTGATCGTTTTTTTAGTTCGTCTAAGATTTCTGCTTCGCTTATGTTGCGAAGTAGGTTGCAATATATTACTCGTTTAGAGAAATTTAGGGTTTTGTGTTCAGAGACAGTTACTTCAATGTTTGCAATTTTTTTTAGTTTAAGTAATTTGTTTACTTGTAAGGTGTTTTTAGTTTTTATCAAAATGTATCCGGCACGAGTGTTTTTGCAAGAGTGCACCTTACCATCGTATGTAAGCTCAATCGTTTTTTTAAGTATGAAAGGGTTAAGAATTTCGAGGGATTTGTTGTCTGGTCCGTTGATGATAATGAATTTCGGTTCGCCTGGATTTTTGCTGTACATTGATGTACCACTTCTTATTTCTGGTGGTTTTTCCATTGTTGTAGTTTTTTGGGGATGGCGCCCGGTACTTGGATTTTGAGTTAGTGGTTTTTGTTTTTGTTTTTTTTTATATTTTGTTTTACGCACTTGTTTGTTTTTTTCTGATAAGCAGTTGTTAGTTGGTGTTTTTGGTTGTTGGTAGGTAGAATACAACGCTTACTTCTCTTTCGAAGCAACCGAAAGTAATGCCACCTCTTCCCAAACACGGTCAGTTACCCCAAACTTGACCGAATTCTTAAACGTATAGAGCGAGAGAGCGCGTTCTTGCTCCCTCTCGCTACCATCGATGTCTCTGCAGCCAAAGAGCGCAGTAACTACCTCCGCGATTTCATTGACAACGTCATCAGCTAGCACCGCAAACATTAATACTTCTGCCGCTGCGCTGCCCGAAAAAGAACAAAAATAAAGAAAATATTAAGCCGGCTGTGCTGACTGGTATGGATCGCCAAAAAAAGGTGGGCGAGTAGCCGCCGCTGCCAAAAGTGTACATAAAAATCTTATATACTATACTAGGATTATACACTAATACAGTGTTAGTTGCTTTTTTTGGTTGTTGGTAGGTAGACTACGAGAGCTCAAAATTAACACTTCTTTTCTCTGCGAGCTTTGAGATGATATTGATCTCAGTACATTATTAGAGTTATATATCGGTGAAAGTAAATTTTGAGTTATTTGCCGAATATATACTCTATAAGGATGAAACGGAAGAAATTGAAATTAAAAGTTTTCAAAGTAAAATGACTATATGAATCAGTTCTCGGATTTGGATTCTATTTTTCTTGAGCATACTATGGAAATAGTAGGAAAATCACAAGAATTCCAAAAAAAGATAGCGGGTGGGCATTAATTAAAATAATGCGCCTAGAAATGAATGTGAACTAATATACACCTTTATTGGGTTCATCATAGATCCCGCTTCCAAAATTCTTAGCTTCAAAGAAAGCTATTATTAACGTATTCCAAAATTCTAAGCTTTAAACAAAGCTTTTATTAACGTATGTAATAAAAATAATGCATACTGTTTTAAATGGGCCTTGATATCGGCTTTAATAAATGTAAAAAAACGCAAAGATGTAGTTCATATAATATTGATATGTCCACTGAAAAAACATATTTGAATAGTGGATTAATATTGGATTTCACCAATTTAAATTACCCTGAATTTCTCTGCATCTGCGGATGCTGCTATAAGACATAAGACTGAGAAGTGTCCAGGCTATCGGAATTACACAAACAAACTCTGGAGTTTACCCAATACCGCAAGCAGCTTGAGGTTCCGTTCGTAGTATACGCTGACTTTGAATGTGTACTGGAGCCGAGAAATATTGAAGTAAGCCCAAAATTGTTTAAATTAAACTATCATATTCCCATAGCTTATGCTTATTATATTAATAAAGCCTATAAATATTATTAAATGATCGTGTTAGGGACCATTGTCATTTAACAGGTTTATTTAGGGGTGCAGCTCATTCTAAATGTAACTTTGAGTATAGACTATGTAAATTCAAGTGTTTTTCCATAATTTTTCTAAATGTGACTGCCATTTATTTATCGAAGACTTGGCTAAAATTCCCGGTAGTATAACTGCAATTCCAGTAAATAAATAATAATATATTTCGGTGTCCAAAACCATAAAAACTTTAAATGGAAAAAAAATTTGAAATTCGATTTCTTGAAACATTCAATTTTCCGGTGCAACTCTTAAAGATTATCTAAAATTATACTTAAAAACTTATGTTTTCCTATTGACTGATATATTTGAAAATTTTAGAAAAATATGTTTACAAATTTATTTATTAGATCATTATTGCTCAGTTTTTCACTACACCAGGTCTATCTTGGGCAGCCATGCTAAAGGTCACAAATATTCAATTAGAGTTATTAGTGGATATCGATAAGTATATATTTATTCAAAATAGCATTCAAGGTGGCTTAGTACAATGTTGCTATAGATATACAAAGGCAAATAACAAATACTTAACAGATTATGATCCAACAAAAGAATCATTGTTTTAAATGTGTTTGGATGCAAACAATTTATATGGTCACAACTTCTTCCATATAAAGTTTTTGAATGGTTGTCCCCGAATGACATAACAAATTTTGATATACATAACATATCTATTGATAGTGAGTATGGATATTTTTGAGAAGTAGACCTAATTTACCCCCTATTATGATACACATAATGATCTTCCGTTTTGTCCGACAAATAGTTTTGCATCTAAAGAGGATAAAATTAAAAAATTAATAGCGGACCTCGAAAAAAAAAATTATGTAATCCATTATAGAAATTTGCAGCAATGCATACAAAATGGGTTAATATTAAACAAGATCCATAGAGGGGTTCGCTTTTTTACAATAACCTTGGCTAAAGACTTATATTGATTTAAATTCTTTTACATAGACAGAATGCCAAGAATAAATTTAAAAAAGATTTTTTTAAATGAATGAACAACTCAGTCTACGGGAATACTATGGAAAATCCTGAAAACCGTGTAGATGTTAAATTGGTAACTACATGGGAGCCTGTAGATGTTCATAAACTCGGTCGAAAAAACATTGTGCTAAAAATGTAATTTCAATATTCAATTTTCATAGTACAACTAAAATAAATGACGAGTTCTATGCCATCCAAATGAAAATACTTTTTGTAGTTATTGATAAGCCAATTTATTTGTTGTTTGCTGTATTGGACTTATCAAAGTGGAAAATGTATAATTTTCATTGCCAATACATGAAACCCAAATTTCAAAAAAAATCTGGTTTTAAATTACATGGATACAGACTCATTCATCTATACTATAAAAACTAATGATTTTTATAAGGATATTCGTGTATATTCGTATTGAATCAAAATTTGATACACCCGACTATTCAGATAGAAGAATCGATTTATATAATTTTAAAAAAGTTAATAAAAAGAGGTTAGGATATTTTAAAGATGAGTTGATTGAAAAACTAATGAGTGAATTTATAGGTCTATGCTCCAAAGTTTATAGGTATAAAATAGATGAAGTTAAAAACTCTTGTAATAAAGCAAAAGGTGTGAGTTCCAGAAATTTAACTATGGATCATTATAAAAATGTATTACTATCTGGAACTCCATTATATGGTAGTAGGTAGGACAATGTTTAGATCAAGGGCACACAAAATAACAACAAATAGGGTATATAAGAATGAAACAGAGTTAGCAATTATAAGTAAAACAAAAATAAATATTAAATATTACATTGTCTTTAAATTTGGTAATTCTACTATAAAATTTCATCTTTATTTACCCAGCTGGCTTCATCCATTGGAAAGCCAACCCATTTTACTAAAACTTTAACACCTCTTCGCTTTAAAATTTTCTCAACTAGAAATGTGTTCGGGAATTCAGTCTTTTTGAGTTCTTCTTTATAGAACCCACCCTGAATCGGATTACCTTTATAATCATCAAGTAAGTATGTTTTGGGGAATGTATTGTTGACTTTTCTAATTTTAAAGATTGCTGTTGTATAATTCGGCGTATACCCTTTTTCAAACACATGTTTATACTTGCTGATACGACGTGATCGCCATTTCGTAGTTTACGCTCAACTATATCTTTATGTGATTATATGAGTCTTTTGGTATATTTGTTTTTTGTTAGTTGTGTTGGCACTGATTGGGCTATGTACCCTATTATTGTAATCAAACTATCAAATTTTTGTAAATATCTATCGACTTATATTCCCATTGAAACTAAACTCACGCCACATTGACTCTTTGAGTGTTCTATTAAAACGCTCGACAATTGATGCCTTAAGAGCGCTGAACGTCGAATAATGATTTATATTATAACGTTTCATTATTTGTTTAAATTTGGTATTAAAAACTCTTTTCACACTGTTCGTAAATTTTTTGTGTTCCTGACCTGATTTCAAGATTTTCTCCATTGCTTAGGAAACATCATTGGCATTTTTTGATTGTAGTGCTTCACCCCAAGCAAATTTAGAAAACGTATCAATTACATTTAATAAGTATCGATAACCCCTGTTAGATGTTGAATAACCACCCATTTCGACCAAATCTGCTTGCCACAGGTCGTTTATTCCCTTCGTAATGACTCGTCTTCGTTGAAAATGTTTTTAAAACGGTCCGTGCAACTTGTTTACAATTGCTCGTTTAATCATATTCTTCGAATAGGTGTAAAGACTACATGTTTATTTCAATTGTTGTGTTTTTTGGTATCGCAGTCGGTTTTGTTACATACTTAAAAATATAATTCTCAATAACTTTTATCTTTTCAAGAACTTTCTCAAATATTTGACCAGAGCTATTTGATCTTTTGTTATAGACTTCTATTTTATTTTCAAGATTTGAAAATTTTGCCAGTCGACGATTAATACTTTCATTTCCAAGTTTTCTTAGTTCTTCGCCTAACTTTATGACACTCTCATCTGTATATCATCTAAGGGTTTAATGGCCTTTTTGACTCTTTTATTTTGAGCGTTTATATTACCATCAGTATCAATAATTTGATCGCTCCCTAAATAATAGGGAAAAATTTCCTTTCAATATATGTAATTTGGCTTTGATTCCTCCAGAGTCATATACCCGAAACCAGTCGTTGTATGAAGTGAAGTGGATGTTGTAGGATTTTCATTACCGTTTATTATTTTTTAAATTTTAATAATTTCAGCATATTTATTATAATCTATTCTATGAATATTTGTTTCTAAAATAATATTTCTATATCGTGGTCATTATAACTTTGGGGTTGTTTATGAAATATAAGAGAGTACCGACGAGGAGTAAGCTCGCAACTCATTCCCTCTAAACAAATTAATCATATTATAAAATGTGTGAAAACATTTTTAATAAATAATCATTACATGAGTATAAAAAATCTTTGGGTATAATGAAGAGACCTAGCAAATAATTGGACCACTTTTTCAATAGGAGATTGAGAAACCATATCATTAATATATACGAGGTGTGTTCAAAAAGTAAGGTGACTCTTCAAATTTCGCGAATTTCAAATTTTTCGATTATCGAAACCTTTTAGAAGTTATACGAGGTGTGTTCAAAAAGTAAGGTGACTTTTTCAAATTTCAAATTTTCAAATTTTTCGATTATCTTCAGTTTTGGGAACAAGAAAAAGTCACATGGGGCCAAATCCGGTGAATATGGTGGCTGAGGCATTATTGTGGTGTTGTTTTTGGCCAAAAAATCCAAATCCTTTGATCCATATTTTTCGATAGCAAAAAATCGCCGAGCTCGCAAAATAACTTGTAACTTTACGCCTCTCACAACCAAACAAAAGAGGATGTTCCATTGAAACTTGGTACAGATGTTAGGGAAGAGTGTACCAATATAACAAAACAAAAAAATCGATAATCGAAAAATTTGAAATTCGCGAAATTTGAAGAGTCACCTTACTTTTTGAACACACCTCGTACTATAATTAAGCATGTATTCCCTCCTCTCGCAGTTCCTCTATTATTGAGAAAATCGCATTTTTGTGATTGTTGTTATATGCAATATAATCATTCCAATATATGATAGAAGAATCGATTTATGTAATTTTAAAAAAGTTAATAAAAAGAGGTTAGGATATTTTAATGATGAGTTGAATGGAAAACCAATGAGTGAATTTATAGGTCTATGCTCCAAAGTTTATAGTTAAAAAATAGATGAAGTTGAAAACTCTTATAATAAAGCAAAAGGTCTGAGTTCCAGAAATTTAACTATGGATTATTATAAAAATGTATTAATCACTGGTACTCCACATTATGGTAGTAGGACAATGTTTAGATCAAGGGCACACAAAATATCAAGAAATAGGGTATATAAGAATGTGCTTTGTGCTAATGATAGTAAAAAAAAAAGTAAACATAATGAAACAGAGTTTACAATGTTAAATCACGACGACCATGGTACATTATCAATAAAACATCAAAGGTTAATGGAAAAGAATACTATCGATAGTATCAATTTCCTAGAACTGGAAATTATATAAGAGATATAATAAATTAAAGAAATACAGATGATAATACATTAAATAATCTAAGAGATAAGCGAGAAAACATAGAAAAATAATTATTTTTATAAGTCAATTGAATTGGAAATGTTTTATTTTGATCGAAACAACAAAAATTGTAAAAACATGAATAATATTTAATTAAAATTGTTAATATACAAATCATAAAATTGTACATATATACACATGTAAGTATAAGATTTAAATTTTTTTTTTTTTTTAATGAAAAAATTAACAAAACAAAAAATGAAAACAAGAGGAAACGCTATAGTCGAGTGCCGCGACTATAAGATACCCGTTACTGTTTTACAAAATTTTAAAAATATTATTTTGCTAGTGGAAATTCACAAAGCGCCACCTATTGCCAGAGGAAGTATGTTGAGTATGCTTATAGTGACGTCACTGCCCATGTAAGGCCTTATAACCTTAATTTCTTTATAAATAGCAAAATAATGTTCCGAATTAAAAAATCTTTGGTAACTCGATAGATATTAACATAAATAAGTAACACAAGGTAAAACGAAGGCATTCATAATAATATTATAGACGCCACAGTTTTCCGCGGTTTGTGGGCGTTAGAGTGGCCCTGGCCGGATGCAACTTCGTGGTAAGTTGCAGAGGCATCTCTTAAATAAGTGTTCCTGAGCAAACTTTTGTAACTCATATAGTTTTCGAGATTTTTGCATAATTGGTTTTTCGGGTTTTGTGTGCGTTAGAGTGGGCGTGGCTTGATCGGAAAAAAACAATTTGCATTGGCAGCATCATAAAAACCTACATGCTTAATCCGAACTTTCTATCACTTATAGTTACCGAGATATCAGCTTTTCTAGAATATCTGAAAACCGTCTTTTGAGCCTTTTGGGCGTATGGGTGGGTGTGGCCCGATAGTAGGACCACTATAAGATGCGCTGGCATCTAAAGATTATACTTTCTGAATTTCAACTTTCTAGCTCTAATAGTTCCTGGAGATTTCAGCAATTTTAGTTTTTTGCGATTTGTGGGCGTTAGAGTGGGCGTGGCAGGATGCTGTAATAAAATTGCGCTGTCCCGGGACCTCAAGAATCTTCATGGTTAATCTCAACCCTGTATCTGTTATAGTTCCTGAGATCTCAACGTTCATACGGACGGACGGACGGACGGACGGACCGACAGACGGACATGGCTCTATCGACTTCGCTATTGATCCTGATCATGAATATATATACTTTATAGGGTCGCAAACGCTTCCTTCTATCTGTTACATACTTTTCAATGAATCTAGTATACCCTTTTACTCTACGAGTAACGGTTATAATTAAATATAACATTGTCTTTTCATTTGGTATTTTGTACTATATAATTTCCTCTTTATTTACCCAGCTGTCTTTTTCCATTGAAAAGCCAAGCCAATTTACCAAAAATGTATCCACTCTTCGCTTTAAAATGTTCTCAACTAGAAAAGTGTTTGGAAATTCAGTCTTTTTGAGTTCTTCTTTATAGAACCCACCCTGAATCGGATTACCGTTATAAAGTAAGTATGTTTTGGGGAATGTATTATTGACTTTTCTAATTTTAAAGATTGCTGTTGTATAATTCGGCGTATACCCTTTTTCAAACACATGTTTATACTTGCTGATACGACGTGATCGCCATTTCGTAGTTTACGCTCAACATATATCTTTATGTGATTATATGAGTCTTGTTATATTTGTTTTTCGTTAGTTGTGTTGACACTGATTGGGCTATGTACCCTATTATTGTAATAATCTATCAAATTTTTGTAAATATCTATCCACTTATATTTCCCATTGAAACTAAACTCACGCCACATTGACTCTTTGAGTGTTCTATTAAAATGCTCGACAATTGATGCCTTAAGAGCGCTGAACGTCGAATAATGATTTATATTATAACGTTTCATTAATTGTTTAAATTTTGTATTAAAAAACTCTTTTCCATCATCTGTTCGTAAATTTTTTTGTGTTCCGTGACCTGATTTCAAGATTTTCTCCATTGCTTAGGAAACATCATTGGCATTTTTTGATTGTAGTGCTTCACCCCAAGCAAATAAAGAAAATGTATCAATTACATTTAATAAGTTTTGATAACCCCTGTTAGATGTTGCATAACCACCCATTTTGACCAAATCTTCTTGTCACAGGACGTTTATTCCCTTCGTAATGACTCGTCTTCGTTGAAAATGTTTTTAAAACGGTCCGTGCAACTTGTTTACAATTGCTCGTTTAATCATATTCTTCGAATAAGTGTAAAGACTACATGTTTAATTTCAATTGTTGTGTTTTTTGGTATCGCAGTCGGTTTTGTTATATACTTAAAAATATAATTCTCAATAACTTTTATCTTTTCAAGAACTTTCTCAAATATTTGACCAGAGCTATTTGATCTTTTGTTATAGACTTCTATTTTATTTTCAAGATTTGAAAATTTTGCCAGTCGACGATTAATACTTTCATTTCCAAGTTTTCTTAGTTCTTCGCCTAACTTTATGACACTCTCATCTGTATATCATCTAAGGGTTTAATGGCGTTTTTGACTCTTTTATTTTGAGCGTTTATATTACCATCCGTATCAATAATTTGATCGCTTCCTAAATAATAGGGAAAAATTTCCAAACTTGTCAACAGACATGATGATTATAAATAAAAATCTTTTTTGTGTTTAATATATATACTCGAATTAAACAATAATTCCTTCCTCTCGCAGTTCTTCTATTATTGAGAAAATCTCATTATTGTGATTGTTGTTACCCGCTGTTTTTGATGCCACTAAAATTTGTAACCGTTCGACTAGTTCATTTACATCCTTTCAATATATGTAATTTAGCTTTGATTCCTCCAGAGTCATATAACCGAAACCAGTTTACGTACGAAGTGGAGTGGATGTTGCAGGATTTTCATTATCATTTATTATTTTTTTAAAATATTTTTAGTGTATTTAAATGCACGTGAAACTTTAATTTGATTTTTTACGTTATAACCTAATCTATAATTATTTGTTTCTAAAATAAAATTTTTATATATTTTTTAATCATGACCATTATAATTTTGGGGTTGTTTATGAAATATAAGAGAGTACCGACGAGGAGTAAGCTCGCAACTCATTCCTCTAGACAAATGAATCATATTATCAATCATTTTTAGTCCACTATTCCCTAATGTTAATACATTATCTTAACTTTTTAGGTCCGTAAGCCTTATCCAATATATTTTTCCGACTCAAATGGCTGATATTAAAATCATAATTTTTATTATCTATCTCATCTTCTATATTTATGTCTTCCCTCATTTCATTTTCTTCTGTAGGCATTGATATAGGTTCCGTCTCACTCTCTTTGTCTGCATAATCATGTGCTTCGTCTTTCTTTCCTTTTTTAAAAACATTTGTTTGTGAAAAATATTCTTTATACGAATCACTATCAGTCATAGATCGGTACTGAGATACATTTCTGTTTGTTGGATGTTCTTTGCCATTGGTTGTATAGTACAGGTCATCGACATCTGTCATGTCATTCTCGTACTTTTTATTTTGGTATAATACACGTTTAACCTTGGCTCGCTCATTTAAAAAAATGTCTGCTTTTTTTTCGTTAAGAAGTTCATTTAAAGGTTCTTTAATAGATTTAAATGTTTCCTCCAACTGTATAACGCTTTGATTTTTAACATGTTTGAGTTCATCAAACTTTCTCTTCAAGGCAGATCTCACTTTTGTTAACTGATCTTACACTTTTATTATTGTAACCTGTATAAACATAGATAAAGTAGAATTCAAAAATATATAATTTATATGTTTTCACTCTTCATTTACTCAATCTATACCGTTTACTGAAAACTACAGCATTTAATATTAGGTTGTCAAAAAAGTCTTGCTGTATTTTTATTAAATTTTCATAAAATTGGATACAATAATGCGATTCAAGTCAAATATGCGTCGTTTTGTTCGATGACGTGTTCCCAACGAGATGCCAACTTCATAATGCCCCTCTCATAGAAGCTCGCTTCCCTATTGGCAAAAAACTCGGAGAGCCAATTTTCAAAGGACTCTCTTGTGGCCAACTTCAGACTACCAAGCACGTTCGCCATGGACAGAAACAGGTGGTAATCACTTGGTGCGAGATCCGGACTATACGGTGGATGCAAAATAACCTCCCATCCGAGCTCCCGGCCTGTGTTGCCTGGCGTTGTCCTGGTGGAAGACAATTCGGCCTATGTTGATCAAAGATGGCCCCTTCTGCATGAGTGCTGTCTTCAAGCGGTCCAGTTGTTGGCAGTACAGGTCCGAATTGAGCGTTTGGCCATAGGGGAGCAGCTCATAGTGGATTATTCCCTGTCAATCCCACCAAGCACACAGAAGAACCTTCCTGGCCGTCAATCCAGGCTTGGCCACCGTCTGGGCCGCTTCACCGCTTTTCGACCATGACCGACTTTTCATCGCCAGTCACCAACTCTTCAAAAACGGGTCGATTTTGTTGCGATTTAGAAGCGATTCGCATGAGTCGATACAGTCAAAGATGTTTTTTTGCGTCAATTCGTGTGGCACCCAAACATCAAGCTTCTTAGTGACTCCAAGCTTCTTCAAATGGTTTATAACGGTTTGATGACTCATGCCCCGCTCTAGACCGATGCTACGGCTGCTACTATGCCGGTCTCTGTCGACCAATTCTTCGATTTTATAGCAATTTTCGACGACAGGCCTTCCGGAGCGTGGCGCATCTTCGACCACCTCTACGTCAGAACGAAAACGTTGATATCATCGTTGTGCGGTGGAAATGGAAGCTGTATCGGGTCCATAAACTGCACAAATTTTTTTGGAGGCTTGAGATGCATTTTTGCCTTTATCGTAGTAGTACTGTAAAATATGACGTATTTTCTCTTTATTTTGCTCCGTAATAGCGACGCTATAACTCACGAACGACTTAAAAGAAAAGACAAGAGGAAACGCTACCATAAGATACCCGTTACTGTTTTACAAAATTTTAAAATATTATTTTGCTAGTGGAAATTCACAAGGCGCCACCTATTGTCAGAGGAAGTATGTTGAGTATGCTTATAGTGACGTCACTGCCCATGTGAGGCCTTATAACTTAATTTCTTTATAAATAGCGAAATAATGTTGCGATTTGAAAAATCTTTGGTACATCGATAGGTATTAACAGAAATAAGTTACACAAGGTCAAACGAAGGCATTCATAATAATATTATAGACGCTACAGTTTTCCGCGGTTTGTGGGCGTCAGAGTAGGCGTGGCCGGATATAACTTCGTGGAAAGTTGCAAAGGCATCTCCTAAATACGTGATCCTAAACAAAATTATGTAGCTCTTATAGTTTTTGAGATTTTTGCATTTTTGGTTGTTCAGGTTTTGTGGGCGTTAGAGTGGGCGTGGCTTGATCGAAAAAAAACAATTCGCATTGGGAGCATAATAGAAACCTACATGCTTAATCCGAACTTTCTATCTTTTATAGTTACCGAGATACAAGCTTTTCTAGAAAATCCGAAAACCGTCTTTTGAGCCTTGTGGGCGTATGGGTGGGTGTGGCCGGATAGTAGTACCACTATAAGATGCGCTGCCATTTAAAGATTATACTTTTTGAATTTCAACTTTTCTAACTGCAATAGTTCCTGAGATTTCAGCAATTTTAGTTTTTGGCGATTTGTGGGCGTTAGAGTGGGCGTGGTAGGATGCTGTAATAAACTTGCGCTGTCCGGGCACTTCAAGAATCTTCATGGTTAATCTTAACTTAGTATCTGTTGTAGTTCCTGAGATCTCAGCGTTCATACGGACGGACGGACGGACGGACGGACGGACGGACGGACAGACGGACGGGCGGACGGATGGACAGACGGACATGGCTCAATCGACTTCGCTTTTGATCCTGATCAAGAATATATATACTTTATAGGGTCGGAAAACGCTTCCTTCTATCTGTTACATACTTTTCAACGATTCTAGTATACCCTTTTACTCTACGAGTAACGGGTATAACAATCATCAACCATTTCCTAAATAAATTCGTCTCGAAGATTGTTATACCTTTCCGGCGTGTATACGATGTACTCCCCCAACTGCAGAATGGGGTACTCGCCTTGAGAATGGGGAAATTTTACATTTTCAGGCAACCTGGCCTTTTATAAAATAAATTTCTAATTACATCTATTGAATTCTTAAATTACCGTCTCAAGCTTTAAAAGTTTTGCATTATTTTTATCATTATCATTAATTGGTATGAACTCTGCGGCATCATCTTTTTTCTCATTCTTGTCGTTAAAAACATAAACCAAACTTGTCGGATTAACAGGTGTCTTCGTATTATCCTCGTCAGTAGGATCGAATTCTACTTCTGTAGTCTCCTCGTTCTTATAGCTGTTGTTGTTGTTCTCCATGTTAATTTTATTATTCAGTTGTTTTTTGTTGTTATTCTGTTTTTTTTGTTGGTATTCAGTTGTTTTTTTTGTTTAGCAGTTGTTTTTTGTTTTTTCTATTCAGTTATTTTGTTGTTTGTGTTAATCATTTGTTTATTTGTTGTTAATCAGTTGTCTCTTGGTTCAGTTGTACAACGTTTGCTGAATGTAAAGTCGAAACTTGGACTGTGAATTTTGAAGTAAGTAGTCCCGATTTGTATACCATCCAGAAGCCACACATACAAACGTATATACGGTACATTTGTTTTCAACCCACCAAGTGTAAGCCAATCACAACGATCGTTTATTGACTCATTTGACAAAGGAAAGTAGAAATAAAAAACATAAATGACCGCAGTTGTATGTATCAAAATGTTGAACTCTCTCGTAGTTATATTGTATTTGTTTTCCCAAATACTTGACAGCTTCTTTGTAGATTTCGGAAAATATCAAAATAATGTATACCGTTTTTATTTTTGTTATATGCCACCCAATGTGTGTGTGTGATGTGGGTTTTTAGAGGGGGGAGTCGGGGTTTTCGCGGGCGGTCGATCCCGTCACCCAGGAATCAGTTGTCCGGTCCCGTCAGCCGGGTGCCGGTGCCCAAACTACGAGGGAGGATATAGGTGGCCGATCCCGTCACCCGGCAATCGGTTGTCCGGCCCCGTCAGCCGGGTGCCGGTGCCCCAAACTACGAGGGAGGATATAGGCGGCCGATCCCGTCACCCGGGAATCGGTTGTCTGGCCCCGTCAGCAGGGTGCCCCAAACTACGAGGAGGGAGGGAAAAGGATGAGAGAGAGAGAGGGGAATTCGGTTCCGTCAGCCGGAGACCGCTTCCCAGCCCGTTTTCTAGTGACTGGGTTTTGGGAGAATAATTGGGAGCCGAATAGTTCTTGTAATGTTCCTGGCATTTTATTTACAAAATATTACCTAAGTTCTAACCTATCTCTACGTTGTTTTCCTACCCCCACGCCCCACTGGCTGCCAACAGTTGGGATTGGCCCTTGGCCGGATCACCCTTATTACTCCTCCATGTCCGCTAGCCACGTATTTTCCTGGGGTCGTCTAGTTGCTCCTCCTCTCCGGGACTACGAATTCTCCCGTTCAACTCACAAAACCGACTCCCCGATCGGCGGGCAGCGGGAGCTGCTCGAGACCGTTCTCTGCTGTCTTCAAGCGAGCTGTCGTCGTCCTCTTCTCTCTAGCTTTACTGCGCCGGCGTCATGTGGTGTGATCGTGCGCGTTGGTTGGCTCTGTGCCGGCTGTGAGTGCGCTGTGAGCGCGATGTGCCCAAGGCGTGGTGAAGTTTGCTTGCGACGTGAAATTGCGGGCGCGATGTTGTCTGGCGGTGAAGCCTAACGGGCTTTCCCTACGCCTTAGCTATGTATGTGCAAGTGCCCATTGTGGGTCTTAACTATTCCTTAAATTAACCTAAATTCTAGCTTACGGACTACTATTAACTAAATATCTCTATTTCTAGGGGCGGCGGGGCCGCGTGAGGGTTACCTCACAATTTTCTTGCTTCTTAATATCATTTGCCTTACAGTATGGTTTTAGGTGGAATTCATAACCTGTTCTATACGGTTTGAGATATATTTTTCTATTATATCGTTTCTTCTCCTCCACATCCTCTTTCGCCATTCTAGCATTGTTTATTGTTTTTTCAATGGCTGCACTTCCACTAGCTAAACTACCGAGGGCACTTAGAGCAGTCAAAATAGGTACGAACGCAAATTTTTTGGTACATTAATTATTCTGGGTCCTTTCACGTTTTTCTTTGAACTTTTTGTTTTGCTTTTGATTTTGTTTTTTTTTTAATGTTCTAGTAGCAGCGTTAATAACAGTCGACAGATTCGTCATCTTTACTTTTTTCCTCGTCGTCTTCCCTTTACATTTTTTTTTGTTTTTGATATTCCCATTCCAAACTTTTTCTTTGTTTTCATAATGTTGGTTATAAAATATGCTGCTGCTATTTCACCAAGAGTGCTAGTACTTTTACACGTGACCAAGCTTTATCAATTAATATAGAATCTGCAATTTGACGTTCAAGTAAATCCTTTTTATGGGAATAGGCAATATCGTGCTCTTTACCTCGCTTCAAACGTTTTTCTAGCTTTGTACCCGGTCCACAAAATTTATATCCTGGTATATGGGCTTCAAACGGTAATGAATTAGCAAGAATGACAAGACCACCACCTCTTTTAAAGAAGACTAATGAGTTGATTATAAAAACGCTTCCGCATTATATTAATGTTTAATTATCAAAGATTTCTCATCGAATGAGGTACATTAGTTAAAAAAATAAGTCAAAAACAAAAAAATATCGTTAGAAATATCAACGATGAAAACGATAAAAAGCACTCACCACGACATAGTTCTCTCTTACCGAATACTATAAGAGATCTTATTGTTGGACCTTCAAATTGTAGTAAAACCAACATTATGCTCAGTTTGATAGAGTCCAAACGGATTAAAATTCGAGAATATTTATGTGTTTTCTAAGAGCTTATATCAACCTTAATATGAGTACTTGGAAAAATTAATAAAACCTATTAAAGGAATGGGAGTGAATCCAGAAAGTGTTTGATTGATTGCAATTGCAGCACTTCGGTGATACGGAGTGGACGTTT
This sequence comes from Drosophila eugracilis, assembly GCF_018153835.1. Taxonomy (NCBI): domain Eukaryota; kingdom Metazoa; phylum Arthropoda; class Insecta; order Diptera; family Drosophilidae; genus Drosophila; species Drosophila eugracilis. Next base: position 186,207 of record NW_024573031.1, on the reverse strand, counting down.
CAACAGGATTTAGCGCCAGCCCATAGAGCCAAATTGACTCAGGACTGGTGCAAAGCCAAATTTCCGGACTTTATCACATCCAGTGAATGGCCACCTTACTCGCCAGATCTTAATCCGATGTACTACAGTGTGTGTTATATTTTGGAGTCCAGGGCATGTGCTAAACGCAACATAAGTTTGGAGGCGCTGAAGCAATCATTGCTCCGAGAATGGGATCGATTATCGGAAGAAGACCTGCGGTCCATTGCCACTTCGAAACCGGCTGAATATATGTTATTACAATACCTATTTAATAGTTGTGTATCTGCATTTTTTCTCAAATACAGTTCCTTAAAACGTTATGATAAAAAAAGTTTGTCCGGGTTATTTATTGTCACCCTGTATAATGTTTAAACAAGACGATTTAAATATGCGACATATATATAGATCATATTAATACAGATATGGGGTACGACAGATTCGTGGAAATTTGTGACCTTCTCTTTAAATGGAACTAGTTCTGTTATAAATACAAACTACTTTCCACCAATCGAATTGGATGGACGTTGAGTGTGCATTAATTGATATTAATATGTATAATTCGATCCCAAATATAGACGATAAAAACAATCTCTTCCATATTAGAACTTCCTACTGGATCCTATGAACTAAATGATATAACTGATTATATTTATAAAAAACTTAAGATTACGGTATTGAAAAATCTTTTAAAATTGAAAGCAATAACATTACTCTTCAAGTGGAAATAACCAGCACTCGGAAGCCGGTTTACTTTAATACGGAACGATAAATTGGTCAACTTTTTGGTTTTTATAAAAGAGTTCTAGAGCCACACCCAACAAAAACATATATATCAGATCAGACTGTCAATGTTTTAAAAATTAGTACTATTCGTTTGGAATGTAACATCATTAGTGGTTCATATGAAGACAATACACCCAATCATACGCTGCATGAATTCAGTATTAATGTTCCTCCACCACATAATCTTATTTACTGGCCAATCAACTGTGATGAAATAAGAACACTGTTTATACGCATCGTAGATCAAAAGGGAGATTTAGTAAATTTACGTGGGGAAAAATTAATACAAATATACTGGAAGAAAACAATGTGTTGGGAGCAGTTATCTAGCTAATACCAAAATTATGGTTTGCAATTTGTTCAGCATCACTGTATGCTGAATTATCTCATTTATCTTAAGACAAGCCGAGATTAGCGCTCGAGAGTCGACAATCGCTCGGCTCGTCCCCATACATTCGTTCTTTATCGCTGCAGAAACGCAGTCGCAGTGCTGCTAAAATAAAACTTTGAAAATAACTCTCTCGGCCTTTTCTTTTTCACCGTTCACGGCACCGCATTTTTTTCGTGCAATTTTAAATTGCAAAATATTTATTTTTATTTGTTTTATTTATTTTATTTTTAAATTGATAGAACTCGATTTGTCGGTATGACAACTACACTTAAAAATTTTTTATCACTTGATAACCTTCAAAGTAAAAATCTATTAAAGTCAGGATAGAGTGGAGGAGATGATTTTTCTACTGAAGAAGAAGAAAGAAGAAGGCTATAAAAAGGTTATGTTGAATTGTAAACATGAACTTGTGCTAATGCTTACCAAAAACCTAGATGATGTTTTTGAAAAAAAGAAATTGGAAAGAACTTTTAAATTGGAAATGACCAATATAAGCTGGAATATTCCTCATGTGACACCCAGTGACATTGCAAAAATTAAGATGTATGATGTTATTAAAAGTGGTTTAAGCCTACCTATTGCATTTCGTAGTTGGGACTCCTACGTTAACCCAAAATTAGGACAAGGAACCCACCACTATTGGAATGTTAAACTATCAGCAAATCGGGAAAGACCAAGGTTTGCAATAATTGGATAAACACTAAACGGAAAACTTATCACAAATAATTTATCAAACTTGAAGGTTCATTTAAATTCTGAATGATACCCATATAATAATTTAAGTGTTGATTTCAGTAAGAATCCGTTTTTATTCAATTTAATCTAGTTACTACAATCGTGAGTCATAGCCATTTTTAACACCAACGGAATTCAAAATGAAAGCTCCAATTATCGTCATTGATCTATCATATCAAATTGAAACAGTAAAATCTGGTCTTATTGACCTATTTTAACTGAGCTGAAGACACCAGTAACGAAAATACCCAATACCCAAATACCCAACTATGCTTACAACATTCTAGATATTTTTAAAAGTAATTTAAAATAAACAAAACTCATCTACTTGCATTCACATCATTTTGAAGCTAAGACCACTTGTGACAAGACCTGTTTCTCGAAAACCATTTCAATAAATAATGAAATTTCTTGAAGAAATTGATAATTTTTTTCTACAATTTAATGGGAAGATTTTTGAAAATCATTTCCAATACCTTCCTTGAACAAAAATGATGTTCATGAATCAGGATGCACAAGATCTGAAAACAATGAAATGTGGTGACTTTACCATCTGTAACAGCGATTCGAGACTGGAAACATGCGCATGCGCATGAAAATTTAAGTACGAACATTATAAACATATATTTTAATCTAGAAAAAAAGAATGAGAAGAAAATAAAATATACAAAATGTACTTCAGACTATATAACCTTATAACAGTGTTACGGAGTGGCGCGGATTCTTGCTGGACACCGGGCAGATATAGCGACTGGCTGATTTTGCACAACTCACTTTTTATTCACGATCGTCGACCTTCTTCTAACAAATGGTAGATTAGAATAGTTGGTATAGCTGGTAAATTAGAACTAGTTGGATGCCGTAACATGCGCTCCGGGGGCCAATATCGGAAGAAGCTTAACCCAGCTACCAAATTTTTTCACCAATTGTAAAATACGTAAGACAAACTCAACGGTGTTCCCTAAATAATTTGTTTGAGCTATTTGTAATATTGGAACCCAAGATACGAAGTATATTATAATACTATAACGTATGTTTAAGCTTCAGTAATAAATAAATAGTTGAACCTACAAGTTCAGGGTTTGTTTGATAATGATACGCGCAAAAGGGGATACACACAACTGATTTATTGTAATTATTGTGGATGTGATACTCACTTCGAGAAGAACTGCTCTAAAAAATGCGATCAGGAAAAACATAAATAAACCTAATGTAGTTTAAGAGTAAGCTAAAAAATCTCTTTAAAATAAAATAAAATATAATAAAAAATAAAAATGCATGGGTTCATAATTTCTGTGCCTAAACAAAGCTCTGCCACATTCGGCACGTGCGCAACAGATGACGTAACATGCTTCTAAAAGATGTTTACAAATCAGATGCATGAGTGTGAAGTGACCCTTATTAGGATAAACAACTGGTGAGTGAGGGGAAATCGTAATGACAGACAGCCAGACGGAAGGAATAGACACTTGTGGATGTTATAAAAAATTTGAGTACGAAAGGGAGGCAGCAAACAATTTGAACATATATTATAACCTAGAAAAATAAATGAGAAAAAAATAAAAAAAAAAGAAAAACTACTTCAGACTATATAACAGATTGATGAGTCAGGAAAGAAGACCTCAGATAACTGCTTACAGACAAATAATTAATAATTTCATCATATATTGAAAACTAAAAACAAGACACTAAAACAAAAACACTGAAATAAAGAAACAATAAAATAAACACATTTTTTTTGTTAAAGTAAATCTTAAATTTTAATAAACAACTTGAAACTTTCCTCAAGTCGTTCCCATCCTCCTAAGATATTCTTAAAGTCAGGAATAAATAAAATGTTTATTTACAAATCAGATGCATGAGTGTGAAGTGACACTTTATTAGGATAAACAACTTCCATCAGAATCCATTCTGATGGAAGGGACCGATAGACAAATAATGGGATGCGGGGTGGGGGAAATTTAATTGAAATCATTAATGTCACAGTTAATTGATAAAAATCAATAATGTCACATTTAATTGCCCATAAATCTGGCCCAAAACCCGCATTTTACAACTACTCTTAATCCCTTTATATCTCTTATAGTTCATTATATCGTATCGTTCATACAGACAGACTGACGGATGCACGGACATTACAAAATTCACTGAGCTATTAATCATGACTAAGTTCACTCTACTAGTTACGAGTATAAAAATAATACTTACCTCAGCTGCATAAAATTTCATTTCATCTTCATTAAAAACTCCATGTTGAGATAGGTGGTAGTGCAGGTCACCACCGTTCATTAAGTCTAATATAAAACAAAGTTTATCCGGGGTATGAAATGCATATGTCATGCAAACAATAAACGGACAATCAATCTGAGGAATATATATTTAATTCAGGGAATACAATTTTTTACAAGAGAATGTGTTAAAAAAATCTTACTCCAGTGCTGACTGCCTGTAACATGTTTCGTTCATTTAATGCTAGCATCTCTCCTTGTTTCATCTTAATTCGTTTTTTGTCTAAGCATTTCATAGCATACATTTTTCCAGTATCTGCTTTTCGGCATCCATACACTTCTCCGAAACCTCCACGTCCTATTATCCTATGCACACTGAAATCATTCATAGTTAGCTGAAACATATTAAAAAATAGTTTTGTCAGAATATATGATATATTTTCTATAGGGCTTAAGAAAACAACAGTTAATAAACGTAAATATCCTGATTGGAGAATGGGTAATCGAAGAACACATTTTCAATAAAACCTATTGAATCAAAAAATAAGAATCTCATTTCATCCATTTATAAAAAAAATATTATTTAGAGAGCCAGGTTCTCCAAAGACATGGTATTTGACGAAAATCAATTACTCTTTATATAAAAAGGATATTAAACTACTATTGAAGACGCAATCTCCATCACAGGCCTTAACTGGTCGAGTTAGTACAGCTATACCATACTTATTGCAATATTTGCTAAATGTATTACTTAATGCTTTCGGAAAAGACGGATAATCTGCAGGCCTTGCCAACCGATTAGATTATATTCAACACCTACTTAAATTCATTTACAGGAATGTTGACTTACACCATGTCAAAAATAACTTTTAGGCATATACAGCTGGTTGGCAAAAAGAATAATAAAGAATTCAGTAGTAATTATACCCGTTACTCGTAAAAGGGTATATTATATTCGTTGAAAAGTATGTAACAGGTAGAAGGAAGCGTTTCCGATCCTATAAAGTATATATATTCTTGATCAGTATCGATAGCGAAGTCGATTAAGCCATGTGCGTCCGTCTGTCTGTCCGTATGAACGCTGAGATCTCAGGAACTATAAGAGATACAAAATAAAGATAAAGCATGGAGATTCTTGAGGTCCACACGCAGCGCAAGTTTATTTTTGCATGCTGCCACGTCCACTCTAACGCCACAAATCAGGAAAAACTGAAACCGCTGTTATCTCAGGAACTATTAGAGATAGAAAGTTGAACAAGTTGAAAGTCAGATGCCAGCGCATCTTATGGTGGTACCATTATCCGGACACACCTACTCTTACGTCCACCAAGCTATAAAGACGGCTTTCGCATTTTCTAGAAAAGCTGATATCTCGGCAACTATAAGGGATAGAAAGTTCGGATTAAGGGTGTATTTTTTTATGATGCTCCAATGTGAATTATTCTTAGGTTAGCAATTTTTAAGTTAGTAGGAGTAGTAACTCGAACATAATACGCTAAATGGTTCATGAAGCACACAGAAATATATTTTCTAGTGAGCCTAGCGGGCACATTGGTGTTTAGGGCTTGGTTATCAATATCTCAAATAATACGATTAGTAATAAAGACAACGCCAAGCATTAAAAGGAGATGGCCAGCTGCGGCGACACTTCAGTGTTCTGTTCGTAAAAAGTAAAGCGAAGAATACCATAAGAAGCCAGAAAAGGAGAGACAGCTGAGGGAGTAGACTAAAAACAAAATAATAGATATGCACACAAGAATATGAAGTCCATTAAGGGTAAAGGATATTTACCTGGGTTCTATTCTTTCTTTAACTTTTCCTAATTATACAATTTTTTCCCATTTCTGCAATTTGTTTACTAATTTATTCTCATATTTTGGGAAAATCCTATAGATTTTGGAGTTAGTGGTTGATCTGTTATAGTCCTTGTACTTTGTTACCTTGTTAATGGCCACATTCTCAATAGTATAGTTTCTTAAAACGTTTGTCCAAATTAATAATTGTATCTGTTGCTTCGTCGTTTAATCCTGTTAAATTGAAGTTTTCAATTTCACTTACTTCCAATACACATTCCCTTACTTGGAATGGAATTTCAACTTCATTGCTCACTGTAGTAGTTTTGTTTTTAAAATGTATATTTTTAACGTTTCTTTGGATAAAGACCGTACCCAATAGAAAATCATATGCTTTTTTAAACGCGTTTTGGAGGAATATTGGAATTTACTCGGTGCTTCTATAATTACAAACAAGAGGAAACGCTATAGTCGAGTGCCGCGACTATAAGATACCCGTTACTGTTATAATAAGTTATACAAAGTCAAACAAAGGCATTCATAATAATAATATAGACGCCACAGTTTACCGCAGTTTGTGGGCGTTGGAGTGGGCGTGGCCGGATGCAACTTCGTGGCAAGTTGCAGAGGCATCTCTTAAATACGTGTTCGTAAGCAAAATTTTGTAGCTCTTATAGTTTTCGAGATTTTTGCATTTTTGTTTTTTCGGGTTTTGTTGTGCGTTAGAGTGGGCGTGGCTTGATCGGAAAAAACAATTCGCATTGGGAGCATCATAAAAACCTACATGCCCACTCCGAACTTTCTATCTCTTATAGTTACTGAGATATTAGCTTTTCTAGAAAATCTGAAAACCTCTTTTGAGCCTTGTGGGCTCAATTTTGTATCTCTTATAGTTCCTGAGATCTCAGCGTTCATACGGACAGACGGACACGGCTCATTCGTCTTCGCTGTTCATCCTCAAGAATATATATACTTTATAGGGTCGGAAACGCTTCCTTCTACTTTTCAACGAATCTAGTATACCCTTTTACTCTACGAGTAACGGGTATAAAAGGTTATCAGTTTGAAACTTTGTGTTAATAGTGTGAATTTTATTATTTTGTTAAACATTTTTATTTACCTTATTTGTGTTTACTATGCTAGTTTTAGATCCTGTGTCCACAAGAAATAAAAATCTACAGCCCTCAATCGTTCCTTCCATTACTAATTTTTTTACGTCCGAGGCTCTTGTTGTCTTCGTCAGTCAAATTATCTACGTCAATGGCCTTTAGGCCATACATTTTGTGAGTTCTGACTTTGATTCTGTTAAAATTTTTTTTATTTTAATTTTGTGGGTTGTTGTTTGAGCTTTGGGTTGTTGCAAATTGTTATAATTTTTGGTGATTATCTTTGTTGTTACCTGAGTCATAATCATTTTTACGTATTATTAATTTTAGATTTCTGTTACCAAAGTTTTGGCCTATGTATTTTGCAATTTCATTTCTAACTTACGGTACCGTTGTTAATGACTTTAAGTAAACTGATAAACATCCAGATGCTTATTAATAATGCTCTTAATAAGTTTACTAAATTTTGGTTATTTTTCTTTGTCTTGTAGTTCTGTTTTGAGATGATTGTAGTAGTTGTTGGTTAGTTAGTATTGGCGTGAGGGCTTGAATGCACCTCTGCATCTTATGTTTGCCATTTTGATTTTTTATTGTTATTCCACTTTTTCACTTTTTTGTTAACCCCTTTTTGTGTGTCTCAGTAATAAGACAGTAGTGTCCATTTGTTTAGGTTACGGTCTTAAGTGGTAAGTGCGGCTTGAGCTAGGTTTCTGTGTTTATTTAGAAGTGGCCTAATAGGTTATGGATTTAAGTAGTAAGTGTGACTTTAGTTGCCACATTGTAGATTCTATGTTAATTGATAAAGCCTAGTCACGTGTTAAAGCACCATTTAGCCGAAGCATATTTTAATCAACATTATGTAAGCACAGAACAAATTTGGAATGAAAATACTGAAAAGAAAAAAGATAGATAAAGGGAAGACGATGAGGAAAAAAGTGAAGATGACGAATCTGTCGACTCATATTATCGCTGCTACTATAACATTTAAACAAAAATCCGTTGGACATTATGAGTTCAATTAAAATTACAAGCAAATCAGTTACATTGACAATAGGTTCAAACAGTTTAGTTAGTGGTAATGCAGACATAAGAAAAACAATAAACAACGCTAAAATGGAAAAGAAGAAAATGAGAAGAACAGACAGACAGGTTGTGGGCTCTATGTGTAGCAGTCTGTCATTGCGATAAGTAAAAAAGACAACGCCAAGCATTAAAAGGACATGTAAGTTTGCATCCCAATTGTGGCCACGAAAAGCAAATATAAGGGAGTTTCTTGGACAGATTCTGTGCAGTCTTGGTAGACCGCGTTCTGGAGATTCCAAACCAAGATCCATACTCTAAGATCGGACGAACGACAGAGTCAAATAAAGTTTTTGTAACGTAAAGGTCATTAAATTCGTTCGACCATTTTTTATAAAACCTAGCACACCCCTGGCTTTATTAACCATGGAATAAATGTGGTCGGAGAATTTAAGTTTTGCATTCAATAAGATACCTAAGTCGTCCACTAGGTTAATCCTATCAAGGAATACACGACATAGTATACAAGTGGTTTAAAGCGTGGGATTAGAGGGACTAAAGGTCACCATTGCACTTAGAGCCGTTAAGATTTAATAACTTTGCAGAGATCCAAACTTGAAAGTTGTTTCAGGTCCGATTGCTCCGGTAGAATGCAAATTATATGACACATTATTTAGAAGCTCTTACCCAATTTATAAACAACTTAGAGCCGAGAGCCAATTTCCAAATAACTCTGACACACCCGTGATAAATTCGTGGTCAGCTATTTCTGTCAACCAGGCCTCCGAATCATTCCTACCGAGATCAATTTCACGCAGCCCAAATCAAACGGATGCTGTAAACATCCAGTCCGCTAACGAAACATCCAGTCCGCTAACGTAAACAAAAGATCCCCAAAGCGAGCCCCGAGTCCGCTAACGTACACAAAAAAATTCCCAAAGCGGTCCCTAAACTCCGCTAATGTAAACACCAATTTCCGGTCAAGATTGGACTTCAAATTAAATTGGCAAATTGCATCATCCTATTTTCCGACTCTCTTGAGCCATTCTCTTTATCAATTTTTGGGGATAAATTCTCTTAAGCCGAGGTTTGATTATTGATCATTGAACTAGAGATCGCGGAGTCCGTTTTTGAGATCCGAATCGAGCAGAAGTGCTAATCGAGTAAAAGTAAACGAGCAGTGAATAAACTAAGTTCGACCTATTGAAAAATTGTATTAGTGATTAAGTGATTAAAAAATAAAAATAATTTTTTTTAATTAAATCACGAGTGAGAAACTTAATTTGCACCTTTTCATTGAATACAAGGTTTCAGATCATCTGCGTAATCGAATAAAAGAATTTCTTAAAGCAAGTGTAAGGTCATTTATGAATAATTTGAAACATCCAGTACGCGGTCCACAAAGACCGTATAGAATCTGTCTAAAAAACTTTCTTATATTCGCTCTTCGTTGCCAAAATTGGGATGCAAACTTACATCTTCCCTCTTATAAAAGTAGACTATTACTAATAAACTTACGGACCCTTGCTAACCGTAAAAAAGGGGGGGGTTTTTTTTATTAACAACTTTATAGGGAGATATTGATAGCAACCAAATGGATAACATCAAGGCCCGTAGTCACTAGAAACTATTATCCTTGGGACATTGCAGCCGAACTTTGCCTTCTGATTTACCATTTAGTTTTGTTGGTTACAATGCCCTTACATTAACCACTAACGTAAAAATCTTTACTAAACAGTAGCACAAGTTAATTTCGTAGTTTATAACATTTTCACTTGGTACAATCCCGTGTTCGAGCCGTTCGAAGCCATAATGGATGCGGGAGGTGGGTTGCAAGAAGTCGCGTAAAAAATGACCAATCGAAAATTTGATCTTTTCTGGTGTCACTTTCATGTTGGCCTCTCCCAGGCATTTTAGAACTGTGTCAATGTGCCCTACGCGGTCGGCAGCATTTTCGACTTAACAAATTTTTCCGATCTGGTCGCGCACTTAGTCGTCAATTGCCCTCTGGAAAATGCTTCCTGCATTTATGCAGCAAAATTCGCACTTACCTTCGTTCACAGAGAAAAGTATTTTCTTGCGGTCTTTTTCGGCCAGAAAAATCTGGTGGTGCCCTGGTGGAAAACAATTTTGCCTTCCCTAAGTTCGCTGGAATCATAGGTGATAGTTTGCTCATTCTGCTTTCTAAAGTCGATAAGCAGACGTTTTTTCCGGTAACCGTCGGAAATAGATCCTTTTTGTCAACAACCCACATTGGACTGTTGAATGGCGACCTGGACGGCCGGATAATGCATCCTTTAACAACTGTTTGATTTTTGTGTCAACGAAATCCGCTCCCCTCTGGGGTATGGATACAGCTTGGAGTATACGCGCTCGTTACCCTCCATACGAATAGTAGCGATAATTGAGGTGTTGAATGGGAACACGTATTTCCTCTTACTTATCACCTTTCTAAATTAACCTTTCACCGAATTTGGGACTACAAGGTCATTGATATTTGAGAAGTTCACATCACATGTGATATTTTAGTTGTTCAGATAAGTAGCAGTAAAATGCGGATTCTGTGCCAGATTTATGGGCAATTAAATGTGACATTTATGGTTTTTGTCAATTAACTGTGACAATGGTTTTTATCAATTAAATTTCCTGTTATCTGTCTGTCGGTCCCTTCCATCAGAATGGATTCTGATGGAAGCTGTTTATCCTAATAAAGTGTCACTTCACACTCATGCATCCGAATTGTAAACATCTTTTAGGCGCACGTTACGGCATCCGTTGCGCACATTACTTAAACAAAAAAAAATGTGTTTATTTTATTGTTTCTTTATTTCAGTGTTTTGTGTTTTTTTTTTTTTAATTTTCAATATATAATGAAATTATTAATTATTTGTCTGAAAGCAGTTATCTGAGGTCTTCTTTCCTGACTCATCAATCAAGTTCTTTTGGTATTTTTTATTTTTTTCTCATTCTTTTTTCTAGATTATAATATATGTTCATAATATTTGCTGTCTCTCCGTTTATTAAAATTTCTGAGTTTTTAGTGACAGAAATCATGAACCCACGAATTAAACTTTTTGTTTATTTCTGACTGTGGGAATGTCTTTGAAGGAATGGGAACGTCATGAGGAAAGTTTCAAGTGGTTTGTTAAAATTTCAGAGTTTTTAAGATTTCCTCATAACAAAGGGACGGTAAAAACGAGTAACGGGTATATAAATCGGAGAATTCAGTTAGTTCTTCCAAATCATTCTATCGTTCAACATCTTTCAGAACTTTTTGAAAAGAACTTTGAAAAGAAACAAAAAAAGTAAAAGTGTAGTGAACGTGCATAAAATATATAAACTCAAATAAATATTTTTTAAATAAAAATTAAATTAATAGAAAAATAAAATTAAAATAAAATTAAAACCCGTCGATGCATCAAGAAAATTTCGGAAGGATTTAAAAGAAAGATTCGCCATTACATGTATGTAAACGATGGATCGGACATCCGATTATCTGAAAACTTTATGAGTGAAGCAGGATCGTTTTTGCTCACCCATCTCAGTACATTAAATGGCTAAATGGAAAAAAAAATTCCCATTTGAGGCATCATAAAAATCTACATGCTTAATCCGTACTTTCTATCACTTATAGTTACCGAGATATCAGATTTTCTTGAAAATGCGAAAACCGTCTTTTGAGCTTGTTGGGCGTACGGGTGGGTGTGGATAGATAAGATAATAGTACCACTAAAAGATGCGCTGGCATCCAAAGTTTATACATACTGAATTATCATACAATATAATGTAAATAAATATATAACATAATAAAGAAAATATTCATTGTTATTCTATATATTATTGACAACACAAAAGGGGTCTCAGAAGAAATCACAATAGTTTTGTAATGTTTGTCTGAATTTCTCTGGATCTGCCGATGCTGCTTTAAGAAATAAGACTATTTGTAGCGGAAAAGTGTCCAGGCTGCCGGATTTACACAAACGAACTCTGGAGTTTACCTAATACCACAAGCAGATTGATGTTCCGTTCGTCGTATATTGAAGTAAGCCCAAAATTATTCAATTTAAACTATCATACACCCATAGCTTATGCTTATTATATTATGTGTGCCTTTGATTCTAAGCTAGATAAATTTGCAATAAAAACAAGTAGTAACGCAGGATCAAATTTTGTAGACTTTCTTGTACAAGATTTATCAAAACTGAATGATGGGTATTTGTATAAGATTACCCCAATCATAATGTCTCCAGAAGATGAGATTGAATTTTAGGAATCATTAAATTGTTATATTTGTAAAAAAAATAGTATTAAATGATAGTTTTAGGCACCATTGTCATTTAACAGGTTTATTTAGGGGTGCAGCTTATTGTATTTATTGAAGACTTGGCTAAAATTCCTGGTAGTATTAATTTTTTTTTTTTGTATAGCTTTGCTTTCATTTATTGAATCTACTCTTAATTTTGAGACTAACAATAAATTGACGAATCTTAACATTCAACTTTAACTAACAGTGATATGGTTAGGGACCATTGTCATTTAACAGGTTTATTTAGGGGCGCATCTCATTCTAAATGTAACTTGGAGTATAGACTATATAAATTTATTCTAGTGTTTTCCATAATTTTTTCTAAATATGATTGTAATTTATTTATTGAAGACTTGGCTAAAATTCCTGGTAGTATTAATGCAATTCCAGTAAATAAAGAACAATATATTTCGGTGCCCAAAACCATAAAAACTTTAAATGGAAAAAAATTTGAAATTCGATTTCTTGAAACATTTAATTTTCCGGTGCAACTTTTAAAGATTATCTACAATTATATTTAAAAACTTATGTTTTCCTATTGACTGATATATTTGAAATTTTAGAAAAATATGTTTACAAATTTATTTATTAGATCATTATTGCTCAGTTTTTCACTACACCAGGTCTATCTTGGGCAGCCATGCTAAAGGTCACAAATATTCAATTAGAGTTATTAGTAAATATCGATAAGTATAGATTTATTCAAAATAGCATTCGAGGGGTTTATTACAATGCTGCCATAGATATACAAAAGCAAATAACAAGTACTTAACAGATTATGATTCAACAAAGGAATCATCGTTTTTAATGTATTTGGATGCAAACAATTTATATGGTTGGGCAATGTCACAACCCCTTCCATACAAAATGTTTTAATGGTTGTCTCCTAATGAGTTAAAAAATTTTGATGGATATTTTTTGGAAGCAGACCTTATTTAACCCTATCGCATTCATGGAAAATACTAAAAAACGTGTATAGATTAAATTGGTTAAAATTCAATTTTCATAGTGCAACTTAAATAAATGACGAGTTCTATGCCATCCATATGAAAAAAATTTCAGTAGTATTTGATAAGCCAATGTATTCGGGTTTTGCTGTATTGGACATATCAAAATGGAAAATGTTTGATTTTCATTACCAATACATGAAACCCAAATTTCAAGAAATTTTAGTTTAAATTATATGGATACAGACTCATTCTTCTATACTATAAAAACTAATGATTTTTATAAGGATATTCGTGGTGACATTGAATCAAAATTTGATGCATCCAATTACTTAGATAGAAGAATCGATTTATATAATTTTAAAAAAGTTAATAAAAAGAGGTTAGGATATTTTAATGATGAGTTGAATGGAAAACCAATGAGTGAATTTATAGGTCTATGCTCCAAAGTTTATAGTTAAAAAATAGATGAAGTTGAAAACTCTTATAATAAAGCAAAAGGTGTGAGTTCCAGAAATTTAACTATGGATCATTATAAAAATGTATTACTCACTGGAACTCCACTTTATGGTAGTAGGACAATGTTTAGATCAAAGGCACACAAAATATCAACAAATAGGGTATATAAGAATGCTCTTTGTGCTAATAATAGCAAAAGAAAGCGTAATCATAATGAAACAGAGTTTACAATATGAAATCACGACGATCATGGAACATTATCAACAAAACATCAAAGATTAATGGAAAAGAATATTATCGATAGTATCAAATTCCTAGAAATGGAAATTATATTTTTAAGAGATATAATAAATTAAAAAAATACAGATGATAATACATTAAATAATCTAAGAGATAAGCGAGAAAACATGGAAAAATAATTATTTTATAAGTCAATTGAATTGGAAATGTTTTATTTTGATCGAGCTTATGGTAAATATAAGTAAAACAAAAAAATTTAAAAACATGTATAATATTTTATTCAAATTTTTAATATACAAATTGTACATATACACACATGTAAATATAAGATTTAAAATATAAAATGAAAAAATTAATAAAACAAAAATTAAATTTAAATATAACATTGTCTTTTTATTTGGTATTTTGTACTATATAATTTCATCTTTATTTACCCAGCTGGCTTCATCCATTGGAATGCCAAGCCATTTTACCAAAAATGTATCCCCTTTTCGTTTTAAAATGTTCTCAACTAGAAAAGTGTTTGGGAATGCAGTCTTTATAGTTTTTCTTTATAGAACCCACCCTGAATCGGATTACAGATATAATCTTAAAGTATGTATGTTTTGGGGAGTGTATTATTGACTTTTCTAATTTTAAAGATTTCCGTTGTATAATTCGGTGTATACCCTTTTTTAAACACATGTTTATACTTGCTGATACGACGTGATCGCCATTTCGTAGTTTACGCTCAACATATATCTTTATGTGATTATATGAGTCTTGTTATATTTGTTTTTCGTTAGTTGTGTTGACACTGATTGGGCTATGTACCCTATTATTGTAATAATCTATCAACTTTTTGTAAATATCTATCGACTTATATTCCCATTGAAGCTAAACTTACGCCACATTGACTCTTTGAGTGTTCTATTAAAACGCTCGACAATTGATGCCTTAAGAGCTCTGAACGTCGAATAATGATTTATATCATAACGTTTCATTAATTGTTTAAATTTTGTATTAAAAAACTCTTTTCCATAATCTGTTTGTAAATTTTTTTGTGTTCAGTGACCTGATTTCAAGATTTTCTCCATTGCTTAGGAAACATAATTGGCATTTTTTGATTGTAGTGCTTCACCCCAGGCAAATTTAGAAAACGTATCAATTACATTTAATAAGTATTGATAACCCCTGTTAGATGTTGAATAACCACCCATTTCGACCAAATCTGCTTGTCACAGGACGTTTATTCCCTTCGTAATGACTCGTCTTCGTTGAAAATGTTTTTAAAACGGTCCGTGCAACTTGTTTACAATTGCTCGTTTAATCATATTCTTCGAATAGGTGTAAAGACTACACGTTTTATTTCAATTGTTGTGTTTTTTGGTATCGCATTCGGTTTTGTTACATACTTAAAAATATAATTCTCAATAACTTTTATCTTTTCAAGAACTTTCTCAAATATTTGACCAGAGCTATTTGATCTCTTGTTATAGACTTCTATTTTATTTTCAAGATTTGAAAATTTTGCCAGTCGACGATTAATACTTTCATTTCCAAGTTTTCTTAGTTCTTCGCCTAACTTTATGACACTCTCATCTGTATATCATCTAAGGGTTTAATGGCGTTTTTGACTCTTTTATTTTGAGCGTTTATATTACCATCCGTATCAATAATTTGATCGCTCCCTAAATAATAGGGAAAAATTTCCAAACTTGTCAACAGACATGATGATTATAAATAAAAATCTTTTTTGTGTTTAATATATATACTCGAATTAAACAATAATTCCTTCCTCTCGCAGTTCTTCTATTATTGAGAAAATCTCATTATTGTGATTGTTGTTACCCGCTGTTTTTGATGCCACTAAAATTTGTAACCGTTCGACTAGTTTATTTACATCCTTTCAATATATGTAATTTGGCTTTGATTCCTCCAGAGTCATATAACCGAAACCAGTTTACGTACGAAGTGGAGAGGATGTTGCAGGATTTTCATTATCATTTATTATTTTTTTAAAATATTTACTGTATTTAAATGCACGTGAACCTTTAATTCGATTTTTTACGTTATAACCTAATCTATAATTATTTGTTTCTAAAATAATATTTTTATATATTTTTTAATCATGACCATTATAATTTTGGGGTTGTTTATGAAATATAAGATAGTACAGACCATGAGTTAACTCGCAACTCATTCCAGTAGACAAATGAATCTTATTATCAATCATTTTTAGTACACTATTCCTTAATGTTAATACATTATCTGAACTTTTTTTTAGGTCCGTAAGCCTTATCCAATATATTTTCGCGACTCAAATGGCTGATATTAAAATCATTTTATTTTCTTCTGTAGGTATTGATATAGGTTCCGTCTCACTCTCTTTGTCTGCATAATCATTTGTTTTGTCATTCTTCCCTTTTTCAAACATGTGTTATGTTTGTGAAAAATAATCATAATACGAATCACTATCATTCATAGATCGGTACTGAGATGCATTTCTGTTTATCTGCTTTTCTCTCCCATTGGTTGTATAGTACGGGTCATCGACATCTATCATGTCATTCTCATACTTTTTATTTTGGTATAATTCACGTTGAGCCTTGGCTCCCTCATTTGTCTTTAAAAATGTCTGCTTTTTTTTAAATTTTATTATTTATTTATTTATTTTTTATATTTTATTTACTTATTTCTATATATAAATGATCATTCCTTTTATAAATATTAAATTTACCATCAACCATGTCCTAAATAAATTTTTCCCGAAATGGGTATACCTCCCCTCACCACTGGGTATAAGAACAAGGGGCTTCGTCCTTTTGCACACCGCCTTGAGGATGGGGAATTTTACATTTTGAGGCATCCTGGCCTTTGATATAATAGATTTCTTATTACATCTACTGAATTCTTGAGTTACCGTCTCAAGCTTTAATCGTTTTCATTATTTTCATCATTATCAATTGGTATGAACTCTGTTTCTGCGGCATTATCTTTTTCTTCGTTCCTCGTTCTTGTCGTTAAAAACATAAACCCAACTTGTCGGATTAACAGGTTCTTATTCTGTTGTTTTTGTTGTTATTTAGTTGTTTTTGTTTATGCTAATCAGTTGTTTTATGTTCACTTGTACAACTTCTGCTGAGTGTAAAGTCGAAACTTGGACTGTGAATTTTGAAGTAAGCAGTCCCGATTTTTATACCATCCAGAAGCCACACATATAAACGTGTATACGGTACATTTGTTTTCGACCCACTAAGCGTAAACCAATCAAAACGATCGGTTATTGACTCAATCCATTGACAAAGGAATGTAGTGTATAAGTGGTTGTAGATTTCCGAAACTATCAAAATAATGTATATCATTTTTATTTTTGTTATATGCCAGCCAATGTGTATCACTTGATTGTGAATCATCTAGGTTTACTATACTTCTCAAATTCTTGGATATTGTGGAAGAAAATCTTTCATAAATACTCCTCGAAAATTTAGGATATATAATATTTTTGAGCAAAAGTTTTAATGTCTATATTTGAAAGTGGCCTATTGGGCCATTAATTCGCCATTCTAGCATTGATTATTCCTTTTGCAAAGGCTGCACTTCCACTAGCTAAACTACCGAGGTCACTTAGAGCAGTCAAAATAGGTACGATTGGTAAAAAAACACCACTGATTTTCGTGCAATTTTAATTGCACTCATAATTTCATTTATTTATTTAACAAAATTAAATCTAGTAGGTTTTTTCTGGCCGAAAATCAGGGCCCTGACGCTCTCCAGAAGACGGCATGAGTTGAGTAGATGGTCAATTTCGAGGTGTTCGCCGCAACGGCAGACAGGACGTGGTGTTCCAGTAAGGATATGTTCGTGTGTTGCACGGGTGTGCCCGATACGAAGGCGGATGAATGTTGAACATGCCCGCTTTCCAAGGTGCCCAGGCAAAGAAATTTTTGTGAAGGTATTGTTGATGGTAAAATATCGGTGGTCATATAGGTCCCATTCTCTGGATTGTTTGTCCTTAAAGTGGAGACGGATACGATTTCTTAAGTCCTTGTTGTTGAAAGGAGTAAAAAGAAAGGATGGTTCTAGCCGCATGTCCTTTGCGGCCTGGTCTGCTAGTTCGTTACGATGGATACCTTGGTGGCTGGGCGTCCATACAAGGGTTATATTATTAAAAGAAGAAAGCCGTCTTATCTCCACGATTGTGTGATCGGTTTGACCCCAATTCCGTAAAGAAGATAAGGTGGAAAGGCTATCGGTACAGATTACAAAGTGTCCCGAGTGTTTGGTGGCAAAGAGACAGGCTTGTAATATGGCGAAGGCTTCCGTAGTAAAGATGGAGTTGTAAGGGGGTAGCATTCCACCCGAGATTATTTTGCCATTGCTGTCAACAACAGCAAAGATAGTGTCGTCGTCTGTTTTTGATCCATCGGTGTATAGCCAAGATTTTGTGCCGAGTTTTTCTTGTAGGCATCGAAAGCGGGTCTGGAATTCAGCTCTGGTGGTATATTTTTTTTAGCCGTTGTACATATCAAGGATCACATTAGCTTTTGTGCTGTTCCAATATGCTGGTAGCTTTGCAGTATTCCTATGATTGGGCGGGGGAAGGTCAAGCTGCGTTGTGAAGCTGGCACACCGCCTAAGCGTTGATATGACTTTGTAAATCCGTTTGGCTGAGAAATCCTTACTTAGAAGAGCACTTTTTGTTAAATGCATTTTGCAAATGAGCTGCATGGACATTTCTTCTCTGCGAGCCTGAAGGCTCGGTAGGCCCGACTCAGCCAAAATGCATGCGGTAGGTGAGGTCGGAAAAGCGTTTATAGCACGTCGGATTGCACTATGGTATGGAGCCTGCAAATTGTCAAAGTGTGATTTTGCACACCATCCGTAAACTGGTAGACCGTAATCTATTTTGGAGAGCATCAGGGCACGAGTAATTCCCATTAGTGTATTAATATGGATGTTAGTGTATTTGGATGACAAAAATTTTATAATGGATAAGATTGACCAACTGCACCTGTGTGCTATCTGTGGGGTAATCAAAGAAAGGTCAATGTGGGTAAGGGAATTGTGGGTGGATAGATGTGTGGGAGATCCATTGTTGAGGACAATCAGATCTTGTTCCGATATTAATTTCTCGATTTTTTTACCTCTGGTGTTTGACTGACTAGAGCCCCATAGAGGGCTCCACGAGTTGAAGTCCCCTAGAACTATGTAGGGGTGTCTAACACTATCGAGAATGGCGGATAAGTCAGATGTTGTAAAACTTTGATTTGGAGGAATGTAAACATTGACAATCTGTATGCCAATGCTTACATTAAGCTCCAAAACAGAGCAGAGAATATTATAGTCGATATTTTGGTGTGAGTGGGGGAGGTTTTGTTTGATAAGAATACCAACGCCTTGCTTAGCACTGATGTTCAGCGGTAAATTGTGGAAATAACCAATATAGCCTTTGGGGCAGACAAAGTTTATAAAGTTACAGGGCAGGTTTGTTTCTAGTAAACATAAAATGTCAGGGGATTGTTCATTTATTAATTCATGATAATTTTTAAAAATTCCGTTTATATTCCATTGTAATATTTTAATTGGCATATATTAAAATAAATCAATCAATGCTATGGAAAAGACTGGACTATCCAATGTTTCCATTGATGAATCGGAGTCGGATGATATATTTAAGGCGTTAGAGTTAGTTTGGGATACTGGTACTTTGATTTTGTTTGCTTCTTCAATAAGAGCTTTAATAATATTCGACCGCGAGCGATCGATTGGGCTGATTAAAGAGCTTGGGTCTTGGGTGTCGGGTGCAGTGGAGAGAGAAGATTTGTATGAATTTGAAAGAGATGAGATTGGCCTGTTCGTGGGAGAGGTCGTGTTGATTACACTATCGGGCTTCGGAGTTAATGTGTTTGTTGTTGTTTTCGTTATTTTCGTAGGTATCGCATTTTGGGTTCGGTCGGCTGTGGACGGAGGGCTTGCTGCGCTGGCGACAGAAGCGAAGGTAGTCGATGCGTTGTTGTTGTTTTTTTGTTGTAAAATATTGCGGGCTTCACGGAAGCTGCATTTCTTGCTTGTTTTGATGCAGAGAAGTTCTCTCTGGAATTGATATTTTGGGCATGTTGGAGAGGAGGCTGGATGATCGCCGCTACAGTTTGCACAAAAAAAGCGAGTGCAGGGCACTGGAAGATGAGGGGAGAGGTTACAAGAAACGCAAGTTGCAGTGTTCTTGCAGTGTTTCATTGTGTGTCCCAATAGTTGACAAAACTTGGACCTCATAGGATTAGGGAAATATACCCGAACCTTTACGGTGTGCCAAGAGACGTCAAGCTTGCTTAGTATTTTGTAGGAGTCAAAAGTAACTAATATTTTTCCAGAAGGTTTGGGTTTGCCGTCAACAATTTTCGTGAATTTGTAGACGCTGTGCACATTTTGTGACTTAAACTCTTCTACAATTTCTGAATCGGGAACATTTATTAAGCAAGGGGCATAAATGGTGCCCTTGACAAAATTGGGGGATTGGTGGAGCTTGATCGCAACCTCAGCTATGCCAGGCAAAGATTGAATCTTAGTGAACTTATCGGCGACTTCACGGGAGTTAACCAGAAGAAGCAGATTGCCATCACGTAGAGTAGAGATCGTAGGGATTTCTTTACTGATATGCTTAATAGCCCGGTGGACTGCGAAGCAAGAGTATTCTGATAGCGGTTTGGTGGATTTAGAAGCAACGACGATAAATCGATGGTTCTTTTGAGGGGTGAGGGGAAGTTCAGGGAAATCAATCCTTTGATAGGGTCTTTTTTTTTGCTTTGGGGCTAACACTAAGGCTGGCAAAGCAGTTATCCACAAGGTTGGGTGGCCCAGGGGCCATAATAAAGATTGTTGCTGTCCACTTAAGAAAAAAATATGCAAAAAAACACGTGCGCGATGGAAAGAGGGGAAGCAAAAAAAAAGCGAAAGGGGAAGAAGCGAAATTGCAAAAACCACTGACGATTAGGAAGACAACGACGTCCGCACTCGACGTCTTTTACTTTACTTTTTTCCTCGTCGTCTTCCCTTTAAATTTTTGTTTTTTATATTCCCATTCCAAATCCTAAATCCTTTTTATGGGAATATGCTATATCATGCTATTTACAAGCCTCATCCAGTTTATTATGTACCCGGCCCACAAAATTTATATCATGGTATATGGGCTTTAAACGATAGTGTATTAATTAAGTGGTTGACAAGACCACCACCTCGTTTACAATTAAAACAAGAGGAAACGCTATAGTCGAAGGCCGCGATTATAAGATACCCGTTACTGTTGTACACAATTTTAAAATATTAATTTTTCTAGTGGAAATTCACAAGGCGCCACCTATTGTCAGAGGAAGCATGTTGAGTAATTGATAGAGTCGTCGCAAACCATGTGAGGCCTTATAACCTAAATTTCTTCATAAATTAATAAATAATATTCCGATTTCAAACATTTTTTGTAAATCGATATTAACAGAAATAAGTTATACAAGGTCAAACGAAGGCATTCATAATAACATTATAGAGGCCACAGTTTTCCGCGGTGGGCGTTAAAGTGGGCGTGGCAGATGAAACCTCGTGAGAAGTTGCAGAGGCACCTCCTTAATACGTATTCTTAAGCACAACTTTGTAGCTCTTACAGTTTCCAAGATTTTTGTATTTTCGGTTTTCGAGTTTTATGGGCAACAATTCGCATTGGGAGCATCATAAAAACCTACATGCTTAATCCGAACTTTTTATCTCTTATAGTTACCGCGATATCAGCTTTTCTAGAAAATGCGAAAACCGTCATTTGAGCTTGGTGGGCGTATGGGTGGGTGTGGCCGGATAAGGCCACTATAAAATGCGATACCATCTAAAGATTATACATACTGAATTTCAACTTTGTAGCTATAATAGTTCCTGAGATATCAGCGATTTGTGGCCGTTAGAGTGCGCTGTAATAAACTTGCGCTGCGTAGGGACATCAAGAATCTTCATGGTTAATCTCAACTTTGTATCTCTTATAGTTCCTGAGATCTCAGCGTTCATACGGACAGACGGACATGTCTCTATCGACTTCGCTATCGATATATATACTTTATAGGGTCGGAAACAATTCCTTTTTTCTGTTACAAACTTTTCAACGGGTTCGCCAAAGTGACGAAAGCCTTATGCAATACTAATACGAGGAAAAATCATGTTAAAGGTGGTGTTTGTGCTCTAAACAATGCTTACAACATTCTAGATTTTATTAAAAGTAATTCAAAATAAAAAAAAAACTTGTGACAAGACCTGTTTCTCGAATATTTCAATATATAATGAAATTTCTTGAAGAAATTGATAATTTTTTTCTACAATTTAATGGGAAGATATTTGAAAATCATTTCCAATACCATCTTAAAACAAAAATGATGTTCATGAATCAATGTGCACAAGATCTGAAAACAGTGAAATGGGAACACTTTACATTCTGTAACACCGATTCGAACTGAAACATGCGCATGCCACTTCTATATAAATTAAAGGAATGGAGCTAGATAATTCCATTGTATCAATAATTAATAATAAACGTATTAGGTGAAATGAAAAAATGTTCTCTTACTTTTTGAAGGGAAATTTATATGTCAGGGTAGAAAAGAAGAAGAAAACTTGAAAATTTTGGAATAATTTTCAAGCAGGCGGTAAAGGGAATCATTTTTAAACTTAAAGTCTTGGATGTATGCTATGTATTCGAATCAAATTAAATTCTTTTCAAACAGTTTGATGGAGTTGTACAAAATTCTCACCATCTGCGACTACCCTTATTAATTCAAAACCACTTGAGTGTGAAGAAGTTAAATGATAACTTCCATCCATGGCGTACACCTGAAACATGTATCTGGAGTAAGGACTCAGCTTTAGAAGGAATCGACACTTGTGGATGTCATAAAAAATTTGAGTACGAAAGGGAGTCAGCAAACATTATGAACATATATTTTAATCTAGAAAAAAGAATGAGAAGAAAATACCAATAAGAGGAAACGCTATATAGTCGAGTGTCGGACTATAAGATACCCGTTACTGTTTTACACAATTTTAATAAATTAATTTTGCTTGTGGAAATTTACAAGGCGCCATCTATTTTCAGAGGAAGTATGTTGAGTATGCTTATAGTGACGTCACTGCCCATGTGAGGCCTTATAACCTTAATTTCTTTATAAAAAGCGAAATAATGTTCCGATTTTAAAAATCTTTGGTAAATCGATAGATATTAACAGAAATAAGTTATGCAAGGTCAAACGAAGGCATTCATAATAATATTATAGACGCCACAGTTTTCCGCGGTTTGTGGGCGTGGCCGGATGCAACTCGTGCAAGTGTTCCCGAGCTCTTATAGTTTTTAAGATTTTTGCATTTTTGGTTTTTCTGGTTTTGTGGGCGTTAGAGTGGGCGTGGCTTGATCGGAAAAAACAATTCGCATTGGGAGCATCATAAAAACCTACATGCTTGATCCGAACTTTCTATCTATCTATAGTTACCGAGATATCAGCTTTTCTAGAAAATCTGAAAACCGTCTTTGAAGCCTTGTGGGCGTATGGGTGAGTGTGGCCGGATAGTAGAACCACTATAAGATGCACTAGCATCTAAAGATTATACTTTCTGAATTTCAACTTTCTAGCTCCAATAGTTCCTGAGATCTCAACAATTTTAGTTTTTTGCGATTTGTGGGCGTTAGAGTGGGCGTGGCAGGATGATGTAATAAACTTGCGCTGTCCCGGCACTTCAAGAATCTTCATGGTTAATCTTAACTTAGTATCTGTTGTAGTTCCTGAGATCTCAGCGTTCATACGGACGGACGGACGGACGGACGGACGGACGGACGGACGGACGGACAGACGGACGGGCGGACGGATGGACAGACGGACATGGCTCAATCGACTTCGCTTTGATCCTGATCAAGAATATATATACTTAATAGGGTCGGAAAACGCTTCCTTCTATCTGTTACATACTTTTCAACGCATCTAGTATACCCTTTTACTCTACGAGTAACGGACTAATTTAAAAAACACTATCAATTAAATGGTCACCTTTATAAACCAAGGCGAATTGTGCTCATTTTGCCGCATTTTTAATCACTCCCTCGAACATATCGAGCATAAACGGTTTGAGGATTACAGGCATAAACTTTGTTCTTCAAATAACACCACAGAAAGAAGTCTAAAGGAGTTAAATCGGGAGATCTCAATGGCCAGTCGATATGGGCATTTTCAGTTTGAGCCATTCGAGCGACTGTATTTCGAACCTATTCATCGTATATAAACATTCAAACCAAACGATGAAATTCGAATAACTATCCAAAATCAAGACTTGTATGTGCTTCCTCTTGAAAGTTACTTCAACTTTAAAGGAATTATTAGAAAAGATACTGCAGGCGGCCCTACAACTGATAACGTTACCACTTTTTTTAAAAATAATTGTATGGCTTACTGTTTAGATGAAATCTAGTACGAAATAAATGGATGCGAGATTAATAGAACTCGATTTGTCGGTATGACAACTACACTTAAAAATTTGTTATCACTTGATAACCTTCAAAGTAAAAATCTATTAAATTCTGGATGGAGTAGTGGAGATGATTTTTCAACTGGAAAAACTTTAACTTTTCTGTCCCGTTAAAAAATTTATTGTGAGGCCTTACACCCTTAATTTCTTTATAAATAGCGAAATAATGTTCCGATTTGAAAAATCTTTGGTAAATCGATAGATATTAAAAGAAATAAGTTATACAAGGTCAAACGAAGGAATTCATAATAATATTATAGACGCGTGCGCGTGATCGGATGCAACTTCGTGGCAAGTTGCAGAAAAATCTCTTACATACGTGTTCCTAAAATCTTGTAGCTCTTATAGTTTTCGAGATTTTTGCATTTTTGGTTTTTCGGGTCTTGGGGGCGTTATGGTGGGCGAGGCTACATGGAAAAAAAAAACAATTCTCATTTGGGGCATCATAAAAATAAAAACCTACCTACTGAATCCGAACTTTCTATCACTTTTAGCTACCGAGATATCAGGTTTTCTTGAAAATGCGATAAACTTTTTTTGGTGGCCGGATTATAGTACCATTTAAAGATGCGCTGGCATCCGAAGTTTACACATACTGAATTTCAACTTTCTAGCTCTAATAGATTTGTGGGCGTTAGAGTGGGCGAAAAAATATTTTGATGATGTGGACAAAGGGAGGCGGAAAACTAATCATGACGCAATCGTCACATTTTATTTCTCTTTGAACACGTGCACTTATTTTAAAAACTATAATTTATGGGTTTATGATTTCTGTGCCAGAATCCATACTGACTAAAAGGGTGGTGAGGGGGAATCCTTATCACAGGAGACAACGGATAATGGGTTTCGGGGTGGGGTGAACCATGTTTTTATCACTAATGTGACAGCTTGATAGCCCATAAATCTGTGCCAGAACCAGCATTCTTACCTACTTCGTCGTATAATCAAACATTTGAACCAAACGATGAAATTCGAATTACTATCCAAAATAAAGACTTGTATGTGCTTCCTCTTGAAAGTTATTTCAACTTTAAAGGATTTATTAGAAACAAGAGGGAACGCTATAGTCGGGTGCCGCGACTATAAGATACCCGTTACTGTTTTACACAATTTTAAAATATTATTTTGCTAGTGGAAATTCACAATGCGCCACCTATTGTTAGAGGAAGTATGTTGAGTATGCTTATAGTGACGTCACTGCCCATGTGAGGCCTTATAACTTAATTTCTTTATAAACAGCGAAATAATGCTCCGATTTGAAAACTCTTTGATAAATCGATAGATATTAACAGAAATAAGTTACACAAGGTCGAAAGAAGGCATTCATAATAATATTATAGACGCCACAGTTTTCCGCGGTTTGTGGGCGTTAGAGTGGGCGTGGCTCGGTGCAACTTCGTGGCAAGTTGCAGAGGCATCTTCTTAATAGGTGCTCCTAAGCAAAATTGTGTAGATCTTATAGTTTTTGAGATTTTTGCATTTTCGGTTCTTCGCGTTTTGTGGGCGTTAGAGTGGGCGTGGCTTGATCGGAAAAGAACAATTCGCATTGGGAGCATCATAAAAACCTACATGCTTAATCCGAACTTTTTATCTTTTATAGTTACCGAGATATCAGCTTTTCTAGAAAATCCGAAAACCGTCTGTTGAGCCTTGTGGGCGTATGGGTGAGTGTGGCCGGATAGTAGGTCCACTATAAGATGCGTTGCCATCTAAAGATTATACTTTCTGAAATTCAACTTTCTAGCTGCAATAGTTCCTGAGATTTCAGCAATTTCAGTTTTTTGCGATTTGTGGGCGTTAGAGTGGGCGTGGCAGGATGCTGTAATAAACTTGCGCTGTCCCGGGACCTCAAGAATCTTCATGCTTAATCTCAACGTTGTATCTGCTATAGTTCCTGAGATCTCAGCGTTCATACGGACGGACGGACGGACGGACGGACGGACGGACGGACGGACGGACGGACGGACGGACGGACGGACGGACGGACGGACGGACAGACGGACGGACGGACGGACGGACAGACGGACATGGCTCAATCGCCTTCGCTATTGATCCTGATCAAGAATATATATACTTTATAGGGTCGCAAAAGCTTCCTTCTATCTGTTACATACTTTTCAACGAATCTAGTATACCCTTTTACTCTACGAGTAACGGGTATAAAGATACAGCAGGCAGCCCTACAACTGATACCGATAAAATAAATTAAAAATAATTGTATGACTTACCTCTTGGATGAAATCAAGTAAGAAATAAATGGAGGCGAGATTGATAGACCTCGATTTGTCTGTATGACAACTACACTTAAAAATTTGTTATCACTTGATAACCTTCAAAGTAAAAATCTATTAAATTCTAGATGGAGGGACTTTAACTTTAACTTTTCTGTCCCGTTAAAAAATTTATTGGGGTTTGCTAATACTATAAAAAGGTTTTGTTGAATTGTAAACATGAACTTGTGGTAATGCTAACCAAAAACCTAGATGATGTTTTTGAAAAAAAGAAATTGGAAAAAACTTTTAAATTGGAAATGACCAATATAAGCTGGAAAATTCCTCATGTGACACCCAGTGACATTGCAAGAATTAAGATGTATGATGTTATTAACGTGGTGTAAGCCTACCTATTGTATTTCGTAATTGGGACTTAACTTTTATAAGAATCAGTTTGCTCACCTATATGAAATGTATTCAAGATTTCAATCTAGTTACTACAATCGTGAGTCATGCCATGTTTAATACCAACGGAATTCAAAATTAATTGGTTAATTGATCTATCATATCAAAATGAAAAAGTAAAATCTGGTCCCATTGACGTGAGAATTTCAACTGAACTGAAGACACCAAGTAACGAAAATACCTAAGCTTATTGCCTAGTCATACACGATCGATTAGTCGAATATTACCCCTTAAACGGAATAGTACAACGAGTTGTTTGATATTTGTAAAAATGATTAAAGATATTGTATCAATTGATATTTTAAAAGAAATCTGAATAGTATTCGAAAAAGAAACAAACTTGAATAATAGTTTTGTTATATAACCACCACATGATTTCAAATTTTTAAATACAAATCTCGAACCACTGCAAACTGGTTAACAAATAAGCATCATAAAATAGCTTGGAACGATGGAGAAAACAGTTTTGTACAAACGCGACGATGTCTGAAGGCAATAACTATTGGAAAACAAATTAAGGTAATGGAAAAGAAACGTTTTCTGCAGTAATTTTTTGGAAACCATGATTTGATTAATATTGAGGACATACAGTGTCCATCATTAACCGGTTTAGAGGAAACAGATTTCCTTATTGGAAAAATCATGTTAAAGGTGGTGTTTGTGCTCTAAACAATGCTTACAACATTCTAGATTTTATTAAAAGTAATTCAAAATAAAAAAAAAACTTGTGACAAGACCTGTTTCTCGAATATTTCAATATATAATGAAATTTCTTGAAGAAATTGATAATTTTTTTCTACAATTTAATGGGAAGATATTTGAAAATCATTTCCAATACCATCTTAAAACAAAAATGATGTTCATGAATCAATGTGCACAAGATCTGAAAACAGTGAAATGTGGTGAACACTTTACATTCTGTAACACCGATTCGAGACTGGAAACATGCGCATGCCACTTCTATATAAATTAAAGGAATGGAGCTAGATAATTCCATTGTATCAATAATTAATAAGTAAACGTATTAGGTGAAATGAAAAAAAAATGTTCTCTTACTTTTTTTGAAGGGAAATTTATATGTCAGGGTAGAAAAGAAGAAGAAAACTTGAAAATTTTGGAATAATTTTGGCAAGCAGGCGGTAAAGGGAATCATTTTTAAAACTTAAAGTCTTGGATGTATGCTATGTATTCGAATCAAATTAAATTCTTTTTCAAACAGTTTGATGGAGTTGTACAAAATTCTCACTATCTGCGACTACTCCTTATTAATTCAAAACTACTTGAGTGTGAAGAAGTTAAAATGATAACTTCCATCCATGGCGTACACCTGGAAACATGTATCTGGAGTAAGGACTCAGCTTTAGAAGGAATCGACACTTGTGGATGTCATAAAAAATTTGAGTACGAAAGGGAGTCAGCAAACATTATGAACATATATTTTAATCTAGAAAAAAGAATGAGAAGAAAATACCAATAAGAGGAAACGCTATAGTCGAGTGTCGTGACTATAAGATACCCGTTACTGTTTTACACAATTTTAATAAATTAATTTTGCTTGTGGAAATTTACAAGGCGCCATCTATTTTCAGAGGAAGTATGTTGAGTATGCTTATAGTGACGTCACTGCCCATGTGAGGCCTTTTAACCTTAATTTCTTTATAAAAAGCGAAATAATGTTCCGATTTTAAAAATCTTTGGTAAATCGATAGATATTAACAGAAATAAGTTATGCAAGGTCAAACGAAGGCATTCATAATAATATTATAGACGCCACAGTTTTCCGCGGTTTGTGGGCGTTAGAGTGGGCGTGGCCGGATGCAACTTCGTGGCAAGTGTTCCTGTAGCTCTTATAGTTTTTAAGATTTTTGCATTTTTGGTTTTTCTGGTTTTGTGGGCGTTAGAGTGGGCGTGGCTTGATTGGAAAAAACAATTCGCATTGGGAGCATCATAAAAACCTACATTCTTGATCCGAACTTTCTATCTCTTATAGTTACCGAGATATCAGCTTTTCTAGAAAATCTGAAAACCGTCTTTGAAGCCTTGTGGGCGTATGGGTGAGTGTGGCCGGAAAGTAGAACCACTATAAGATGCACTAGCATCTAAAGATTATACTTTCTGAATTTCAACTTTCTAGCTCCAATAGTTCCTGAGATCTCAACAATTTTAGTTTTTTGCGATTTGTGGGCGTTAGAGTGGGCGTGGCAGGATGCTGAAATAAACTTGCGCTGTCCGGGCACTTCAAGAATCTTCATGGTTAATCTTAACTTAGTATCTGTTGTAGTTCCTGAGATCTCAGCGTTCATACGGACGGACGGACGGACGGACGGACGGACGGACGGACGGACGGACGGACAGACGGACGGGCGGACGGATGGACAGACGGACATGGCTCAATCGACTTCGCTTTTGATCCTGATCAAGAATATATATACTTTATAGGGTCGGAAAACGCTTCCTTCTATCTGTTACATACTTTTCAACGAATCTAGTATACCCTCTTACTCAACGAGTAACGGGTAAAAACACAAAAAGAACTTCAGACTATATAACCTTATAACAGATTGATAAGTCAGGAAAGAAGACCTCAGATAACTGCATTCAGACAAATAATTAATAATATCATCATATATTGAAAACTAAAAACAAGGCACAAAAACAAAAACACTACATAACCTTATAACAGTTTTCAGACAAATAATTAATAATTTCATCATATATTGAAAACTAAAAACGAGACACAAAAAAAAAAACTTAAATAAAGAAACAATAAAATAAACCCAGTTTTTATTAAAGTAAATATATGTTTTATTTATTTATTTCAGTTAATATGGGAGCGAATAAAAAAGATTTTTTTTAATTTTAATTAAATATCTTATTTAAATATCTAAGCTATTGGCAACATTTATTTAAAACTTGTCGTCGCCATCTTTCAGTAAATTTAGATACTTATTTTCTTAGTCATCCACTTTTACATCGTCAAAGAGGTAGTCGTCGTCTGGAAAATCAATTTCTTCCGGGTCATCTATATCAATCCTTTAAGCACATTGAAAGGGTTCATACAAACACTCATTTTCAAATACATCCATCGTTTCATCTCCAAATGGGAAATCTTCCCATTTGAGTGATTCCAACTCTTGTGGAATCGTTTAAGTAGATGTAGAGTAAATGCTATTATACATTTTGGCTACGAGTCTTCAATGACCACCACATCGGAGTCTTGGTCACTGATTTCGACATCTGTTAACAGTTCCAAAGCTTGAACCGAATGGATGAATTCAACGGATATTACGCTCATGGTGATATGTATGATTTAGTGCTCCTGACAAACTGATGCTGAACAATTTGACTGTTCTCATTTTTATACAGAAAGGGCATTCAGATTTGTTATACTCCTACACCCACTTGTCAATTTTATCATGGTGTGTCCATGGACTTATATCGCTTCTTAATTTGTCTGTGTCATTTTGACTTGAAGAAATCCTAAAAACTCTCAAATTTTAATAAACAACTTGAAACAAAAAGTTTATTTACAAATCAGATGCATGAGTGTGAAGTGACACTTTATTGAGATAAACAACTTCCATCAGAATCTATTCTGATTAAGGGACCTGCAGGTGGTGAGGAGAAATCCTAATGACAAAGAGAGACAAAGAGATAGACTGACCCACTTGCAGACATAGAAAAAGGAAATAGGAGAGGGGGAGGGGTGTTTGTGACCACAACTTTGAAATTTTAATAAACAACAAATTTAACCATTGTTATGATTTCTGTGCGTAAACTGTTTATGGGGTGGGGGGCCAAAAACTCCAAAATTTTAATAAACAAGGGAGGCAGCAAACAAACTAGAAAAAATAATGAGAAGAAAATAATAAATACAAAAAGTACTTCAGACTATATAAACTTATAACAGATTGATGAGTCAGGAAAGAAGATAACTGCTTTCAGACAAATAATTAATTAAGATCTAAAAACAAGACAAAAAACCAAAAACATTGAAATAAAGAAACAATAAAATAAACACATTTTTTTTGTTAAAGTAAATCAGAAATTTTAATAAACAACTTGAAACTTTTCTCAATACGTTCCCAATTCTCCTAAGATATTTCCACAGTCAGGAATAAATAAAAAGTTGATTTACAAATCAGATGCATGAGTGTGAAGTGACCCTTTATTAGAATAAACAACTTCAACGGGTGCCAATATCGGAAGAAGCTTAACCCAGCTACAGAAGACAAAATTTCCTCTACGGTTTTCCCTAAATAACTTGTTTAAGCTATTTGTAATATTGGAAAACTTAAATTGCGAAGTGTATTATAATACACTTTATTAGGATAAACAACTTCCATCAGAATCCATTCTGATGGAAGGGACCGACCGACAGATAATGGGTTTTGGGATGGGGGAAATTTAATTGATAAAAATCATTAATGTCACAGTTAATTGATAAAAACCATTAATGTCACATTTAATTGCCCATAAATCTGGCACAGAACCCACATTTTACTACTACTCAGATACGTTCCCATATCTGATTACGCTGTTCCGTAGGTCTAATGCCGCTCCAGCGTGCATTAGTAGGTCGAATCCTACTATTGCAGCAAACGTATTAACGGTGTCAAGTAGGAAGAATTGAGCCATTTGGCAGAAAATGTGCATTATGCATTTTTTTTACTTTACTCAAGCCATGAACGGAACTCACAGAAAATTGGGGGTTCGAAGGGCTTCACTTAATTCTTTGCCGCTCTATGGGAATTCTCATAGTTTTCCCCGCCAGCCTTCGTTCAATGAAGGGCAAAAGGGACCCTCCTCTAAAATATTGAGTCTTGTGAGTCGCTATCATAATCGATTGCGCTTAGAGCGGCTGCGGCTCTTCCTCGTAATTTGGATTATCTTCCGCGCTAGCGTCTTGCTCGATATTGTTGTCGCGCAGGCGCCTTTGACCGGACTTCCTTTGTGAAGAGTTTGGACTATTCTGAGGAGTCGGGAGTTGTGTATTGTATTCCTGCGTGAAAATTGTCTATTGCCTAAATCTATAGGACGACGGATCTACATCCATTGGCAACGAAGCTTGATCCGGCTTGCTCTGACCTACCCAATTTCTCTGGCCGGACATGGCCAGAGGGGGGAGTATTCTCCTAGATATTACCTGGTCAGGGTTTATCGCATTGTTGTTCTTTGTTCTTACGTCACGTTAAATAAAACCAATAACTGTTTATCCGCGTTATAATAGTTTATTTCTTGACCAAGAGTCGCCTCCTCAAGTTGGGAGTTCAAATTCGAGTCCCTCAGTCTGTTTTAGAGTCTCTCCGCATATTGTTGCCCGCGCAGCTGCGGTAGAACCGATTCTGAATAACTCTGTCGCAAGCATTCTGTCGCCAGGTTGTCGTTCTGCCGCCGGTAACGTTGATTCTCCCTCGCTGTCGCTGCGTCGTTGTACCTGTATCACTTGAATGTGAGAGGGAGCGATGAGGTGTCTGGTATAGAGGTAGAGAGGAGGTGAAGGGAGCTTGGCGTGTTAAATTATATATATGGCAAACATTTTACGATAAAAACAGATTACAGACCCTAACATACTTATTTTTAATGATCAATCCAGTTCAAAACTGACACGTATGAGGCTAGAACTAGAAGAATATAATTTCACGGTCGAATATCTAGAGGGAAAAAAAGTATTTAGCTAATGCGTTATCAAGAATAACCATCAAAGAACTACAAAATATCACTGGAAATATACATAGACACTACAAGATTTCAAAGCAGATTTCCTGCTCAGGAAAAGTTCAAGTAGAATTGCTAAGGCAAACTACAAAAGAAGCTTCAAAGCGCGACGTAACGGAGTCATAAAAAACAAGGGTAAACGCAATAGTCGAGTGCCGCGACAATAAGATACCCGTTACTGTTTTACACAATTTTAAAATATTAATTTTGCTAGTGGAAATTTACAAGGCGCCATCTATTGTCAGAGGAATCATGTTAAGTAATTTATAGGGACGTCGCAAACCATGTGAGGCCTTATAACCTAAATTTCTTCATAAATAACGAAATAATGTCCCGATTTAAAAAATCTTTGGCAAATCGATAGATATTAACAAAAAAAAGTTATACAAGGTCAAACGAAGGCATTCATAATAATATTATAGACGCCACAGTTTTCCGCGGTTTGTGAGCGTAAGAGTGGCCGGATGAAACCTCGTGGCAAGTTCTTTTAAATACGTATTCTCAAGCACAACTTTGTAGCTCTTATAGTTTCCGAGATTTTTGCATTTTTGGGTTTTCGGGTTTTGTGGCCGTTAGAGTGGGCGTGGCTTGATCGGAAAAAAAATCGCATTTGGAGCATCATAAAAACCTACATGCTTAATCCGAACTTTGACTATCTTATAGTTACCGAGATATCAGCTTTTCTAGAAAATGCGAAATCCGTCTTTTAAGGCTAATGGGCGTATGGGTGGGTGTGGCCGGATAATAGTACCACTATAAGATTCGCTGACATCTAAAGATTATACAAACTGAATTTCCACTTTCTAGCTCTAATAGTTCCTTAGATTTCAGAGATTTTAGTTTTTCTCGATTTGTGGGCGTTAGAGTGGGCGTGGCAGGATGCTGTAATAATCAAGAATCTTCATGGTTAATCTAAACTGAATTTCAACTTTCTAGCTCTAATAGTTCCTTAGATTTCAGAGATTTTAGTTTTTCGCGATTTGTGGGCGTTAGAGTGGGCGTGGCAGGATGCATGTAATAATCAAGAATCTTCAATTCTTAAATAAAATAAACAAATCTTAAAATAAGTCATTTACTTCAGATGTTCCTATAACTTTACCTTTTCTAATTAATTTCATTAATATTTAAAAATAGCATGGCCATGCATAAGAAAATTAAAAAAAAAATATATATCAGAGAACGGCAAGGGTACACTCAGACAATGAGTGCCTCGAATCATGTGTGGTACCCTAAAATAAGGGCGTGTGTCTTGCACAAGCTCATTTCGAATGTGCACTTGCGCACCCAGTACTATTTTGCACAGACACCCGGCACACTCATAGCAAAGAAGGGAGTGTCTGAGACACCCATGTTTTTGGGAAAACTGAGTCGAGTGTCTTGAAATATTTCGAGTGTTTCGGGTGTCTTCAGCTGAATTGCATGAGCAAGTCATTGAGGGTTGACCGAATAATTTTACATGAAAGGAAGGAAGGAAATCCCAAACATTGGTTTCAAAACTTTGAGTTGAACGCTAAAGCTTAAGAAAGTTAACATGACAGGCATAGCTGCCCTTTTTCAACCCGTTACTCGTAGAGTAAAAGGGTATACTAGATTCATTAAAAAGTATGTAACAGGTAGATGGAAGCGTTCCCTATGAAGTATATATATTCTTGATCAGGATCAATAGGGAAGTCGAATGAGCCATGACCGTCTGTCCGTCCGTCTGTCCGTATGACCACTGAGATCTCAGGAACTATAAGAGATACAAAGTTGAGATTAACCATGACGATTCTTGAGGTCCCTACGCAGCGCAAGTTTATTTTAGCATCCTGCCACACCCACTCTAACGCCAAAAAAAACTGAAAAACTAAATTCGCTTAAATCTCAGGAACTATTAAAGCTAGAAACTTCGAATTCAGTATGTGTAATCGTTGTACGCTAGCGCATATTATAGTGGTACTACAATCCGGCTACACCGACTCTTACGCCCACCAAGTTTAAATGGTTTTCGCATTTTTTAGAAAAGCTCATATCTCGTTAACTATAAGTGTCGTCTTGTGAAGTGCGGAGTTGCCTTAAACGGCTCCCCCCACGCGTAGGTCCAAAGAAAGGTGAATTTCAATGGCCTATAGCTATGGCGTACGGAACGTTTTATTCTGTAAATTCATTAAATTAGTTTACAAGTCAAATATAGCTCTTCTTCTTACCGCAGTGTGCCCTCCTACTATTCACAAGACAGTGAAAAGGCACTTTTCGGCGGCATTCACATAACCGCGATTAATAAGCCCGTACTTCAATGGGCCAAAAATCGGATAACTTAAAAAATACTAAATTTCCTATTAATACTGACTTAACTATCGATAACAATGTTTTGACCGTCGACATCCCCGACACCGTGAAGACCCGCTTCACTCAAATCTAAAACTGCAAGTTTAGAGACAGGCCGCAACATTGTCCAAGATAGTCCATTATCATTTACGCGCACAGTGGCGCGTCTGATGACTCGATCAGCTCCGCTGTATACCTCCTCCACGATGCCCTTGCGCCACTCTCGCCTGGGCAAGGCAGGATCGCTGACGAAGACCATATCGCCCTGGCGGATGGGCTCCGTTCTCCGGCACCACTTCTCGCGGCCCACAAGCGTAGGCAGGTACTCCATGGCCCACCTCCTCCAGAAGCGGTTCCGCAGCATGCGGGCAATCCTCCACTGCTTTCGCGTAGAACCCTCCTTGGGCCGCTCCACATCCCATCCGGGCGTATCCGGCAGGTTAGCTGCTCCCTTGAGCAGGTCGTTTGGCGTCAACGGCGCCTCTTGGTCCGCATCAAGTGGCAAGTGGGTGAGCGGACGCGAATTGACTATGTTTTTCGCCTCTATTAGGAGACTCTCCAAAACATGGTCCCTCGGCGCGACTTCCTTCAGGGTATGGCGCAGCACTCGCTTGACGCACTGCACCATCCGCTCCCATACTGCGCCAGATGAATCGCCCTTATCGTCAAGCATGTGAACAAGGCGACCCAACGCTTCTCTCTGTGACGAGCATCAGTCACCAGCAGTGTCCCAAAGTAGTCTAGTCCTGTGTACTTGAATGGCCATCCTCCAGCTTCCAAGCAATCCTTTGGAAGGGGTCCCATTATCGGCGGCATCGGCCGCGTCCGTTGTAGCTTGCATTCGTTGCACGACGAGATTACCTCCTTCAGCACTCGTCTTATCTTCGTGACCCAGAATCTCGTCCGGATCTGGGGAATCGTCGCATCCACGTATTGATGCTTCATCTGGGCGTGGTAGTGTCTTACTACCATCTCCGTAAGACTGTGCCTGTGTGACAGTATCACAGGCCTCCTCGCACTGTACGGCATGGACAGCGCGGCATCGACTCTGCCATAAACTCGCAGAACTAAATATTTGTCCACGTAAGGCGCCAGACTTCGAATTTCGCTCGAGTTGGCGACGTCCTTACCGCGTTCCGCCGACCTCATCTCGTCGGGAAACGACTCCAATTGGGCCTGCCTGATTAACAGGTTCTCCGCGGCCTCACACTCTGGCTGCTCTTTCCAGAGCAATCCCGTCTGGTAGCGACGCCCCACTTTCACCGTGGTGTCCTCGAGGATCCTTTTGGCCCGCGCGTCGTCGCTGGCTGCGACCGGTGGCGCGAGCTTTACACCAAAGCTTTACTTGTCGAAGTAGTCCTGCACCATCTTTTCCATCGTGTCGTCCATTGACACGGCTAGAAGGCAGGACCTAGGTGACGGCGTAGTTGACTGTCCACTTACTGGCCCGAACACAACCCACCCAAGCTCTGTTGCGGCCGCATACGGTCCCTTTATGGCAAACCGCCTCGTCCTAAGTGGCAATCCCAGATGACCATGGTCCAGTCCGATTAGCAACTTCGGCACCACGTTGCTGTAGGGCTTCATCGGCAGTCGCGAATCCCTTTGCACGCCCTGGACATCTCGTCGACTTAACGTTTGCATCGGCAGACTCAAGTTTCAATCTCCAGACTCACCACGTTGGTAGGCTCCCTGCTGGCTCTTCCTCCAAACCATTGGATGTTCAGCTGTCGATGTTCGCCTTGCAATCCCAGATCCCTCCGTAGTTCGTTGTCGATCATCGTGACGGAGGATCCTTCATCTAACAGTGCGTATGTGTCCACCTGGCGACCAGCTCCGTACAGCGTTACAGCGTTAATTCGTCTGCACGGGCGCCTCCGCTGGCTGAGGGGCCCTTCTCTCCAGGTTGTCTCTGAGAACAGCCGGCTGCTGGCTCCTCTCGTGGTCCCTGTAACCACCTCGTGGCGAAGACCTCCTTTCCGGGCTTCGTCTGGAAACAGCTGACATCTGGTTTCCTCCGTTGTGGCGCCGAAGCCACCTCGCTGTTCCGGCCTTCTTCGCCCTTCGTCCTCTCCATGTAGCAGACGGTGATGCAATCTGCGGCATCCGTTAATCTGGCACTCGCCATGCACATCGCAGGATCTGGTCGTATGCCCACTCCGTAAGCATGTGAAGCAGAGCCGATGCCTCTTCACCATGCTCCACCTGCCCGGTATCGAAGCTCCGATGAACTCCCTGCAGTTCGTCGTAGCATGTTGCCCTCCACAAATTGGACAACCTCTATGCCGGTCATCCCGCTGCTCGTATCCGTCCTGGTCGACGCGTATAGAACTCGACGCCTCGGCTCCTTTCCCTCGACGTCCAAAATCGTACACACGATGTTTGCGTACTCCTGTAGCCACACGCTGAAGTGCGCTACAGTGGGAAAGGGCTCGATCGATGCATCGTGCCTGGCCCAATCCACTCGTTTGCTGGTGGGAAGCTTTGCCACAAGCTCCTCCATGAGGGTGGGGTTTCCCAGATGTTGCTTCGCCTTCGCCGTGTTCTGCTCCCTAATCGGCGGCACCTCTCGCACGCTGTTCAGCTGGCTGCGTATAAGCTGCTCCGGTTGGCCAAACCTAAAGCGAAACAGCTCCATCACGGCTCTGACGTTCGCAGGGTGAATCAGCATCGACTTCACTGTCTCGCGTGCTTCATCTTTCAGCGCCTTCAACAGCCTCTGGTTGTTCTCCAGGTCCGTGCAGTTGTACGCTTGGGTCGTCTCCACAAATGCACAATTAAAGATGGGCCAATCCTCGGGCTGCCCTCCAAATATAGGCAAGTCCGGGAGCCTCCTTGGCCCATTCGCTCCTTGGGTTCCAATCGGTGTCATCGAAGCGGAGGATCCCACGAATGGCGATGAAGTTGCCACGTTGTGGATGCTCCCGCCCGGTAGCACGAATCCATGCGCTGTAGCACACAGTGGGTTGCTAGTCGTTAGTAACGGTGGTCCACTCCAAGATGGCGGCAGCGTGTAGGTCCCACTGGTCGCACCGAAACTGCTATTTGGGACCGGCCCGACCCCGTTAGTTTGGGCCTCACCGTTCGATGTGGCGGTTAATGTGGCGGCTAATGGCGGTCCGCTCCACGATGGCGGCCGCTCCGACGCTCCACTGTTGGCGCCATTTGCGCTTGGGCCAACTGCGATTGGCGCGCAATTGGCGGTGCTCGTTGTGTTCATGGCTCTAACCTGCTTCAGCTCATTCTCCAACGCCGTGATCCTATCCAAAAGGTACGCCGTGGGTGGCTGGCCCATCTCCGGCTCTGAGCTCGCAGCTGCTGTTACAGTACTCCTTGGTTGGGACGCTACTGTAGTCGCTGTAGTGGCTGGGCGAGAAATGGCCGCCGCCGTGGTTATGTTAACCCCTGGCCGGTTTTCTGCTCGCTGGCTGCTGCGTTGTTGTAGGGGTGGCTTCCCCTCCGTTCAGCCGGGAACTCCTCCTGGAGGAATGCTGCATCTCCAAATATTCAAATATATATGGTCCAAATATGGCGCTGCCCTAGCGATCCAAAATGGCGGACCTGTGCCGTCTGGCTGCTGCCGCTGATGCTCGGCGCTCCTTGCGCCTCCTGACCGCTGGTGCTTGGCGCTCCTTGCGCTTCCTAACCTGACGCTGGCTGCGTCTCCTCTGCTGGTACGGGAAATGCGCTCCGTGCGCTCCTGGCAACTCCCTAGCTGGTTGCCCTTGCAGTCTCTCTAGGACTGCGAATAAAAGATGTCGTCTTGTGAAGTGCGGAGTTGCCTTAAACGGCTCCCCCCACGCGTAGGTCCAAAGAAAGGTGAACTTCAAAGGCCTATGGCTATGGCGTACGGAACGTTTTATTCCGTAAATTCATTAAATTAGTTTACAATTCA
This sequence comes from Drosophila eugracilis, assembly GCF_018153835.1. Taxonomy (NCBI): domain Eukaryota; kingdom Metazoa; phylum Arthropoda; class Insecta; order Diptera; family Drosophilidae; genus Drosophila; species Drosophila eugracilis. Next base: position 147,059 of record NW_024573031.1, on the reverse strand, counting down.
AATATAGCTCTTCTTACCGCAGTGTGCCCTCCTACTATTCACAAGACAGTGAAAAGGCACTTTTCGGCGGCATTCACATAACCGCGATTAATAAGCCCGTACTTCAATGGGCCAAAAATCGGATAACTTAAAATTTCCTATTAATACTGACTTAACTATCGATACCAATGTTTTGACCGTCTGATGAATTAAAAACCCGAAAAACCAAAATTGAAAACTATAAGAACTACAAAGTTGTGTTTAAAAATACGTATTTAAGAGATGCCGATGTAACTTGCCACGAGTATTCATTCGGCCACGCCCACTCTAACGCCCACAAGCCACGGAAAACTTTGGCGTCTGTAATATTATCATGAATGCCTTCGTTTACCCTTGTATAACTTATTTCTGTTAATATCTATCGATTTAGTAAAGATTTTTGAAATCGGAACATTATTTCGCTTTACATGAAGAAATGTAGGTTATAAGGCCTCACATGGGCAGTGACGTCACTATCAGTTACTCAACATGCTTCCTCTGACAATAGGTTGCGCCTTGTGAATTTCCACTAGCAAAATTAATATTTTAAAATATTCTAAAACAGTAACGGGTATCTTATAGTCGCGGCACTCGACTATAGCGTTTCCTCTTGTTTTATTTGTAAACGAGGTGGTGGTCTTGTCAACCACTTAATTAATAAATTACCGTTTGAAGCCCTTATACCATGATATACATTTTGTGGGCCGGGTACAAAGCTAGAAACAGGTAGAAGGAAGCGTTTCCGAACCTATAAAGTATATATATACTTGATCAGGATTGTGTGTTCTTCTGTTCGTCTGTTCGACTGTCCGTCTATACGCCTGTCCGTATGAACGCTGAGATCTCATGAACTATATGAGATACAAAGTTGAGATTAAGCGTGAAGATTCTTGAGGTCCATACGCAGCGAAAGGTTCAGGGCCTGCCACGCCCACTCTGACGTCCACAAATCACGGAAAAATAGAACATCAATATAAAGTTGAAATTCAGTATGTCTAATCTTTAGATGCCAGCGCACCTTATGGTGGTATCCTGCAACACCCACTCTTACGCCCACCAAGCTCAAAAGACGGTTTTCGCATTTTCTAGAAAAGCTGATATCTCGGTAACTATAAGAGATAGAAAGTTCGGATTAAGCATGTAGGTTTTTATGATGCTCCCAATGCGAATTGTTGCCCATAAAACTCGAAAACCGAAAATACAAAAACCTTGGAAACTATAAGAACTACAAAGTTGTGTTTAAAAATACGTATTAAGGAGGTGCCTCTGCAACTTGCCACGAGGTTTCATCCGCCACGCCCACTCTAACGCCCAAAAACCGCGAAAAGCTGTGGCGTCTATAACATTATTATGAATGCCTTCGTTTGACCTTGTATAACTTATTTCTGTAAATATCTATCGATTTACCAAAGATTTTTTAAATCGGAACATTATTTCGCTATTTATGAAGAAGTTTAGGTTATAAGGCCTCACATGGTTTGCGACGTCACTATCAGTTTATCAGTCAATTTTAACTAGCAAAATGAATGTCATAGTTTTATTTTGGGGCTAGGGTATTAGTTGTTTCGCGTTTTGTAGCGGATGGGCTTGTTTAAACTCGAAATTATTTTGTTGGTTATAGTTCGGACGGCTTGAATATTGTCGATTGTTATTTCTGTTGGAATTATAATAATTACAATTCCCCTGTCTTTCATTATGTATGTGCCATTTTTTATAGGGTTTGATTCCGTAGTTATTGAAGGGTCGTGAAAGGTCGCAACGCCAGCCTGAATTGCAGGATACACGCCGGAAGCGGGAACGGAAGCAGTTCTGGGTAAATGCTCGCAGGGATGTGGCAGGACATGCTGTCGGCGATTACACGTTGGGCAGCGGGAGGATGGGCATCCGCGGGCTAAGTGCCCAGACGTAAGGCAAACGGAGCAGGGGTGACGGAGGACTTCATCGAATGGTTTCTCAACTAGCAAGGCGAGGAACCTTGGGAAAGAAGGCACAGCATATGCAAGGATACCGCACATGCCACACAGAGTCGGTGGAGCATAAAGGAGCATGGACGAACGATTATTAAATGGCCTACGTCGGCTGAGCTAAGGCCAAATCCACAGTCTCAAGGGTACGGCACCTTTGTTCCGAAAACCGAGACATAGATCCCCAAATTGGCAGGCTGTCAGCAATGTTTCCTGTGAAAGAGTCTTCCCACTTCGCCTTTGTGGCAGGGTCCAGCTTATGAAAGATCATCTTGATCAGGAGGCATCCTTTAATTTCGTCCGCCGTTCCGGAACCCATGAGGGCCCGCATATAACCATTGAATCGGTCGGATAACTCCCGAAGAGTTGTAACGGATCCCGGCTCGACTACCCTTAGCTGCAGAATCTCGTTGATGGAATATTAACCGTCGATTACCAATACGGTTGCGCAAAAGAATAAGTGCGAAATCGTAATTCGCGTCAGTAATCTCCAACGCTCTCATAGTTTACAATGCTGACTCCCGCAGACATGAAATGAAGCACTTGGTCTTCTCCATCTTGCTCAAGTGATGATGGCTGTCAATCGTCGTCTTAAACGGGACGCAGAAATCCAGCCAATAGGCATAGCCACTGCTGAATGTACAAGAGGCGATGAGGGGGAAAAAACGCACGCGCTACAAATACCAGCAATGCGCATGCGAAACTGGGGAAACAAAACAAAATAGAAAGTGCTGATAAACCCGCTGCTGCTCATCCGTCTTTAAAGTCTTTTGGACTATTCATCCTTGTCTTTGGCTGTCTGACCCAACATGGATTTTGTGTCGGTTTTTGACCTCGAACACTACAAAATGTAGCCGTAAGGGCTGGCTTGCTTCCTTCAGGATTCTATGATCCCTGTAGCAGTTCATTTTTCCATGTTTTGCATGGCCACACCATGCACTGTGCTTTTCGATGAACGCTTTCCATCGTTTAATTTTCGCGTTAGCATTCTGTTCAGATACTGCAAAAGTGAGATGGTCGATGGTGTGTAAAAATCCGGATACAGGTAGTTTTGTAATTTCCTTATGGCCCAAACAGTCTTTTAATTTGCGTACATGCCAGCTTGCAGAAGTACAGGCCAGCTTGCAAAAGAATCGGTGATCAAGTCGAAATAAAGTTTAAGGTTCGGATACGATAGTATAACCTTCTCTGATGATAAAAGGTCTTGCAGACGCACAAACGCTCTGCCTTTCGATCAATCAAATTAAATAGCCACTTTTTTGACATGTATTCGCTAACAGTGCCATTCTCTACTAATAATAATTAGTTTTTGTCATTTATCAATATGCTTTTATTCTAGGACCCACACAGGTCCAAAATAGAAAATAAAATACAATTTTTGCTCAAAGAAAAATTTTTTATGCCAGTGTATTTCTACCACTTTTTGTATTGAAGCCTTATTGATATTGAAACAGCCCACTTAAATTTTTCTTTGGGGCCGTGAATTTTTTTTTTACAGTTGCGTACCAATTATAAAGGACAGCGGGGGTCCCAAGCTGCTTTCTAGGTCGCCGTGGTGCTGGAGTCAATTTCCGGGGAAAGGCGTCTTTTTGATCAGGGCGTAACGGTCCGGGGGCGCCTATGTTACGATCAGTGATGTATATAAAAAGGCCGGTGGGGTCCCTCGCTCCAGTCTATCCGCCAGGTGAGATTGATATTACGTCACCGAAGATGACCAACGGGGCCCAGACCATAAGATTGATTTATCTGCATATGTCGGTATCCGAAGACAATGCTTAAACACTTCTGAGGAGCCCAAATTGTGGAAATGCAAGTACCCGAAGTTTTAGCTCTACTCTAGGGTAAACTAAGAACCACCAAGGAAACATACGACCGCATTGATGCGCATCTGATACTAATTCCTAAAAGAACTGCTGAACACTTAAAGATTTAATGTGAAACCAAAATCTATTGATTCAAATGGTGGTTTCACAACAATCCAAATAAATAATGACTTCCCTACTGTTATCTTCGTGGAACGCTAACGGAGTTTCACAGCATAAAATCGAGTTAGCTCCATTCTTACTTGACAATCATATTGACGTAATGCTGCTTTCAGAAAGACACATTATAAACAAATACAATTCTACAAATTGAACAGATCGTCCTCGAAAAGAGACGTTTACGTCGAGAGTGACAAATTCACCGTTCGCCGTCTGCACTATCACCTAGCTTTTTAATGCCATCGCAAAACTTGGCCATTTTCCAGTGAGATAGAAAAAGTCAATTATAATAATTGTTCGATCGACTGCCGAACTTGTTTTATGTTCTCCGGGCGCAGTACAAAAAGAAGTCGGCTTAAAAAAATTGGTTCTAAATTTATTCACAGAAAAGCGGCGAGTAGTGTGTGTCGCCAATTAAGAGTATTTCAGTAAGAGTAGTTGCTTAAGCCACGTTATGTAACACTAGATAGTAGTTGCAAGGCGTTAGTCCTAGCTTACGGGTTGCCATACAGTCACATTGTTTCAACTAAATTTACGTTATATTCAAATGCTCCTCCGACATACTCCCCTCGTTGAAAATACGCAGCTCTTTCAATTACAACCAAAAGGAAGAGGCGCTAATTTGTGAATTGCCCTACGCAGAAGACGTTTAGAGGTATGCAGATCCACGACTCGTACTCGGTGGTCTCGTCCGTAAATAACTCCAGTGACTCTTGCTAGGTTTCATCATCGAGGAAGAAGAGTGTCCTCGTGCACTATGACAAGTTCACCGACCTGGATGATGGTCCACTTGCCGCGAACTTAAAGAAAATGTATGTAGTCCCTGAATGTCGCGCGTTGCGATCTGGTAAGATAGCGCAACTTGGATTCGTCTGGTACTGACATAATGGTGACCCGATTAGGAAATGGGCCGGCAACAATACAGCTCTATCATTTGGATCGTCCGATTCTGGATCGCCCGAAAGAATGCGAATGACGTGAGACAGAAATGGCTTCTACTTCTGTGAGGACGGTCAAGAGCTTTTCGTATGTAAGATTTGCTTCTCCGATGTTTTTTAGTAGGAGCGTTTTAGCTGATTTAACAGCCGTCTCCGAGGGATGACGCAAAATGAGAATCCAATGCGAGCGCTATATAACTCTGGATCCAGGCTCCAGCACTTTGTAACTTCTTCAATTTATTGGCAGCTCCAATGAAGTTTTTTGCGATGTCGCAGTAGATGCGTTGGGGCAATCTACTCCGGGAAATAAACCCTCGAATGCAAGATAAGAAAGCATTAGTTGTAAACTCGGAAACTAGCTCGATGTTCGATGTGTGCTTTCGTTGCAAAGCAAACAATATGTATATATGTATATATGTATATATATTGACTTGCATCGTATTTTGTACGAGGTCAGGAAGGGCCCGCATAAATCAACTCCTGATACCAGGAACGGGCGTTTGCCGACAAGTCGATCTGGAGGGCGAGGCTTGTAGTGGAAGCAGTGAGTGCATTCCCGTACAACTTGACGCACTAACGCTCTGCCGTTGACGATTGTGCGTACGACTGAAGCTCAGATATCCAGTGAGATTCAAAAGTTGTCAGTTACGACGAGTGTTACCCAAGCCACTGTAGAACAGTCTTCGCATCGGTCCAAAAGTATACCTTTGAGATGTAAGGCTTGAGCTTGTTTTTAAGCTTTTGATATGTTCCACGGCTGCACAGAGCTCAAGCTTTGAGATCGACAAGGATTGAATTGGAGCGACTCTTGCCTTTGAAACTAATAAGCTGACTTTTATGACCCCATTGATTATACTGCGAACGTAAAGGCAACAGCCGTATCCACGTTTGAAGGCGTCCGCAAATCCGTGAAGCTCGCATTGATGTTGTGGTGAGGTTGAAACATATCGTGAAAGTTTCACTGTAAGTCATTCTTTGAGTTGTCCCAGACGATACCTAGATCGTCGGGAATTGCATCATCCCAAGAAAGTTTTCGGATAACTAAACTTTGAATGAACGTTTTGCAATTCATGAGAACGGGAGGGATAAGTACAAGCGATTCGACTAATCGTGATACTTCTGATAGGTCTAGTAGAAGTCGAAGAAAACTTGAATTTGAACTGAAAAATGAATACGTCGTCTGTTGGCTGCCATTCGAAACCAAACATTTTCGTTGAATTCAATTTCTCCAGCTGCATGGAAATTTTCCTGTCTGATGAATTACCTAGTGTGGGTTAATTACTGTTGAATTTTTCGGCATTTTTGAGACATCTTTCTGCTCTGTGGCCGTAACACACAATGGTGGGGAAAAAATAAATGGGGCTCTCTCTTGTCAACGTCGTTCACGGCTGACATGTTACCTGTTGTTATGATTCCATTAGGAACGGATTATTATTTAGCCTACGTTCAAGTAGGAAAAACTTTTGGCGGCGCTGTTATTATAATTTGCCTAATGTAACTGTAATGCGATTGTCTGATTCAATAGCAACTGTGTTCTCGAAATGTTGTTCACAAAGCTGTTCTCGTGATTTTAGAGTTGTGTGTACGTTGTAATTCATTTGTCTTGAGGTGTCAGAAATACGACTAATAGCTTGGCTGACGCGGCATTTCGGTAACTCCAGACGCTTCGCAGTCTCCTCCGTGATCAGGTTAAATTCCGAACCTGAATCTAATAACGCTCTGAATATCTGAAACAGTCCGTTTCCATCCTTAATGTGGACTACCGCTGTTGGTATGAGACTTCTCTTTGTGGTAAGTGGTAGTGCTTCTCTGTGGTACTCTTGACTGCACAGTTGCTGCTTGGCCTTGACGTGAAACGTTGAACGACCACAATGGATGCTACATGGCCTTGATTTGATCTTTCCTTCCGTTGAGCTAAGTTTAATTTAGCAAAGGCCTTGCAATAAGATATAGGTTAACACCAGCCAAGCGCCCGCTTCCCTTCAACCCTCTTGGCCCTTTCGGCTTTCGGGGCTACAATAATGCATCCGCCGAGACATGAGCCCGGCAGCAACGCAGCAGCAGATATACAACGACAGCTACGCCGCGACAGCGATGGAGAGACCAAACGGGAGAGCGACAGCGTAGCGACAGAACGACGGCGGCATTCTGCAGGAGGCAATTCTATTGCCGACGGGCAGTTTCAAAGGCGCCCTGCTAGGGGTATGCGGCGAGGCACTGAGGATCGTGCCCCTGACTCGGGAAGACGGCTTTGGATCTCAGCGAATAAAACCTTTATAACGTATTGAAGCGATCACTGTTTTATTTGTAACGTAACTCGTAGGTCAAGGCGGGAAGAAACGAGTCAACTAAGAACCAGGTACCAAAGGAACAACGATGGCAACTACTTTAACTAAGTACATAGGTGATATTTGGGAGAATAGTCCCTCTGGCCATGTCCGGCCATAACTTATATAATGAGTGACTGACTCACAGTAAACGCAGATAGCCGGTGTAGTGACAGATGTCTTCGATAGTAAACTTGGTGATGCTTTTGGCTTCCGACATCAATCACCTTGGCGGTTCTTGATTAAGATCCGTTGGCGACCTTCTAGGATTCCTACTGGAATCGATGTGTAAAGTTGAAAGATTGTTTCTCATCGTACTTGAGTCGAGTATTTTCACCCACCGTTGAAAGAACTAGGTTTATCAAGAAGTACAAGAATAAGAAGTCGGCTTTAGAAAATTGGTTAAAAATTTATTCGTAGAAGAGTACTTCAGTAAGAGTAGTACCTTAAGCCACGTTATGCAATCACACATCAATTTGAGTTTGAGCAGGTCAACCGGATAACAAGAAATACGTCCTGTTGCATAACTCGGTACTAAAACCTACATGGATAAACGGCTACCAGTTATTGGGGAATGCCAGCAATAGCAATCGTGTCCGTCTGTCCGTCCGTCTGTCGGTATGAAAGCTGAGATCTCAGAAAATATAAGAGATAGAAAGATGAGATTAAGCATGAAGATTCTTGAGGTCCCTACGCAGCGCAAGTTTTAGCTCCTGCAACGCCCACTCTAACGCCCACAAATCACGGGAAACTAAAATCTCTAGAACTAGACGGTTGTCGCATTTTCGAGAAAAGCTGATATATCGGTAACTATAAGTGATAGAAAGTTCGGATTAATGCAAAAATGGGGGAATTATAAGAGCTAGAAAGTTATACTATAAAGTTTGCTAGTGGAAATTCACAAAGTGCCACCTATTGTCAGAGAAAGCATGTTGAGTAACTGATAGTGACGTCTCTACCCATGTGAGGCCTTATAACCTACATTTCTTCATAAACACAGAAATAATAATCCGATTTGAAAAATCGTTGGTAAATCGATAGATATTGACCAAAATATTTTATACAAGGCCTAATCCGAATTTGCTATCACTTATAGTTATCGAGATATAAGCTTTTCTACAATATGCGAAAACCATTTTTCGAGCTTGGTAGGGGTAAGAGTGGGTGTGGCAGGATACCACCATAAGGTGCGCTGGCATCTAAAGATTAGACATACTGAATTTCAACTTTCTATTGATGTTCTATTTTTCCGTGATTTGTGGACGTCAGAGTGGGCGTGGCAGGCCCTGAAACTTTCGCTGCGTATGGACCTCAAGAATCTTCACGCTTAATCTCAACTTTGTATCTCATATAGTTCCTGAGATCTCAGCGTTCATACGGACAGGCGTATAGACGGATAGTCGAACAGACGGACAGAAGAACACACAATCCTGATCAAGTATATATATACTTTATAGGTTCGGAAACGAACCTATGTCGAGAGTTGCGCTATGTCGAGAGTTGCGACTCTGCGATACTCGTTCCTGTATTAGCCAATTTATAAATAATACTGTTGCTACCAAATACTGATTCTCAATAAAATTTTTCTGTCTCTACTTTTTGCAAAAACTATAAAATAAATATTCCAATTTGAAACTATAGGTGGAAAGAAAGAGGAAGAGGAAACGCTATAATCGAGTGCAGCGACTATATGATACCCGTTACTATTTTACACAATTTTAAAATATTCATTTTGCTAGTGGAAATTCCCTAAGCGCCACCTATTGACGGAGAAAGCATGTTGAGTAACTGATAGTGATTTCACTGACCATGCGAGGCCCTTTAACCCACATTTCTTAATAAATAGCGAAATAATGATCCGATTTGAAAAATCTCCTTTTCTTTTCGCATTTGGGGCATTATAAAAACCTACATGCTTAATTATCACGTATAGTTACAGAGATTTCAACTTTTCTAGAATATGAGAAAACCGTCTTTTGAACTTGGTGAGCGTAAGAGTGGGTGTGGCCAGATAATAGTACATCCATAAGATGCGCTGGCATCCCGAGATTATACGTACTGAATTTCAACTTTCTAGCTATAATAGTTCCCGAGATTTCAGCGATTTTAGTTTTTCGCGATAGGAGCTAGAAGGTTGGAATTCAGAAAGTATAATCTTTAGATGGCATCGCATCTTATAGTGGTACTAATATCCGGCCACACCCACCCATACGCCCACAAGGCTCAAAAGACGGTTTTCGGATTTTCTAGAAAAGCTGATATCTCGGTAACTATAAGAGATAGAACGTTCGGATTAAGCATGTAGGTTCCTATGATGCTCCCAATGCGAATTGTTTTTTCCGATCAAGCCACGCCCACTCTAACGCCCACAACACCCGAAAAACCAAAAATGCAAAAATCTCAAAAATTATAAGAGCTACAAAATTTTGCTTAGGAACACGTATTTAAGAGATGCCTCTGCAACTTCCCACGAAGTTGCATCTGGCCACGCCCACTCTAACGCCCACAAACTGCGGAAAACTGTGTTGTCTATAATATTATTATGAATGCCTTCGTTTGACGTTATATAACTTATTTCTGTTAATATCTATCGATTTACAAAAGATTTTTCAAATCGGAACATTATTTCGCTATTTATAAAGAATTTAAGGTTATAAGGCCTGACATTGGTAGTGACGTCACTATAAGCATATTCAACATACTTCGTCTGACAATAGGTGGCGCCTTGTGAATTTCCACTAGCAAAATAATATTTTAAAATTTTGTAAAACAGTAACGGGTATTTTATAGTAGCGGCACTCGACTATAGCGTTTCCTCTTGTTCTTCCTGTAAACCACTTTTCCGATATAAAGATATTCCAAATTATCAAATATATATACTTATAAAAATTAAATTACTTTACTTTTACTTACTTGTATGTTTAGTTCCAAATTTTTCCACTGGCAAAACCTAGTAAATTTATGGCTAAAAAAAATGAAAAATATATTATTAAAGCATTTTAATAAAGGAAATTAAGTTCATTCAACTACATTTTGAAACACTTCTCATGCCCTACCTAATTTGAAATATTGCGCCACTTAATGGGGTTCCTAATATGATTCTCTCGGACACTTGGCGTATTCTTAAGCACAACTTTCTACCTCTTTTAGTTCCCAAGATTTTCCTATTTTGCTTTTCCGGGTATTGTGGGCATTAGAGTGGGCGTGGCTAGATGCTGAAATAAACAGCGTATGGGAAACGCTATAATCGAGTGCAGCGACTATATGATACCCGTTACTATTTTACACAATTTTAAAATATTCATTTTGCTAGTGGAAATTCCCTAAGCGCCACCTATTGTCGGAGAAAGCATGTTGAGTAACTGATAGTGATTTCACTGACCATGCGAGGCCCTTTAACCCACATTTCTTAATAAATAGCGAAATAATGATCCGATTTGAAAAATCTCCTTTTCTTTTCGCATTTGGGGCATTATAAAAACCTACATGCTTAATTATCACGTATAGTTACAGAGATTTCAACTTTTCTAGAATATGAGAAAACCGTCTTTTGAACTTGGTGAGCGTAAGAGTGGGTGTGGCCAGATAATAGTACATCCATAAGATGCGCTGGCATCCCGAGATTATACGTACTGAATTTCAACTTTCTAGCTATAATAGTTCCCGAGATTTCAGCGATTTTAGTTTTTCGCGATAGGAGCTAGAAGGTTGGAATTCAGAAAGTATAATCTTTAGATGGCATCGCATCTTATAGTGGTACTAATATCCGGCCACACCCACCCATACGCCCACAAGGCTCAAAAGACGGTTTTCGGATTTTCTAGAAAAGCTGATATCTCGGTAACTATAAGAGATAGAACGTTCGGATTAAGCATGTAGGTTCCTATGATGCTCCCAATGCGAATTGTTTTTTCCGATCAAGCCACGCCCCAAAACATTCTCTGGAGTGACGAAACCAAAATAAATTTATTTGGAAATGATGCTAAAAGGAATGTTCACCGTCCGAAAGGCAAAGAATTTGATCCCAAGTACACCTGTAAGACTGTAAAACATGGAGGTGGTAGCCTAATGGTATGGGGCTGCTTTTCAAGGAATGGTGTTGGTCCGATTCATCGCATTGATGGAATAATAGACACATTCGTATACAGAGACTTATTGGCAGTGATGCTGCCATATGCTGAGGATAATATGCCAATTTTATGGAAGTTCCAGCAGGATAACGACCCAAAACACGCCTCTCTACTAGTCAGGGAGTGGTTTCGTGAGCAAAATGTGAATGTTCTTGAATGGCCGAGTCAATCCCCTGACCTTAATCCCATCGAAAATATCTGGGGTGAACTCAAAAGAGAGGTAGGAAAGTCTTCTTGTCAAAATACAAAACCAGCTTTGGGATATTGTCCAAAGAGCATGGTACTCCATCCCAATTGGAACTTGTCGCAAGCTGATATCATCCATGCCAAGACGAATGGAGAAAGTTCTCAAAAATAATGGCGAGTATACCGGCTACTAACTGCTACATACTCAACTTAATGTACAAATTATTTACTATTATTATTATTTACATTTACTTTAAACGTATAAATCCTTACACATATTATTGTGTCCAGCCAAAAATGTCCAACTTAGGAAAAAATCTACTTATGTTGTTAATGAAAAGGTTTATAGTATTGTTTCTTTTTTCTTTTAAAGACAATTAATATAAGTTTAAAAAAAACGTAGCTTTGAGCTAATTGGAGAAAGCATGTCTTAGAAATAAGAAGTTAAAAATGAAAAAAAAACACACCTATTATTTTGTCCATGAGTGTATACAGAAAGGGTATTCACAAAGCGCCATATATTGTCAAAGAAAGCATGTTGAGTTACTGATTGAGACGTCACTGCCCATGTGAGGCCGTATAACCTACATTTCTTTATAAATACCGAAATAATGTTCCGATTTGAAAAATCTTTGGTAAATAGATAGATATAAATTAGCAAAGTTGCAAAGCAAGCAAAAGTTTAATATTATAGAGTACTTACAAAATGCGCAAGTAAAAAGAGAGTGTATTACAAAAAAACAAAGCACAGATTTTAACAAATCTATTATAAAGTTTTTATATACATATTTATCTCAGTCAGTAGTAGCCAACGAAATTATTAAAATAGTAGATCTTGCCAACAAACCAATTCTATGTTTTTGAAGATTTTAATGCTAATAACTAATAATGAACTAATACCAAATAGAAGAAATCATAAACAAATTAATTTTAACTATACTCAATGACGGCTCCGCTATTCCACCCACAACTCCTTCACCACTATTAACCTTACATTAGCCTTCGCATCACTGTTCCATTTCTGTAAGTGGTCTGTGAAAGACTATCTATACGGAAGTGGTCACTTTCCGTTAATGACGCAAATTCAGTTCGGGCAAACCCAATAAAAACTCAACATTCCAAATATAAAATATTTAAAGCTATCACTATCAGCTACACTTCACTTCTCTTTTAACGCGAACAGTTGTGTTTTTGGCTTTTGCGTCTTCTCGAGCGATTTAATCTTTGAATTTATTCCCGAATCCCCTCGTTTTTGCTACTTTTTTGCAAACGTTTATCTACTTGAAAAAAACCGTCTTTCGATTCCGCGTAGTGCAGTGCATTTATTGTTATCTGTTTGCATAAAGCATTTATTGCAAACAAATATCAACAACTGTGGACTGTATTCTAACATATTTTTTTTACTTTACTTTGTGCTATTAGTAACGGAACTTTCGCCGCTTACCTCTCCAACACAACATCTGTAGATCTCTTTTCAATATCTTCCACCGGCTTGTAGCTCTCGAAAACACACTCTCTCTCCCTCTCTTATACAACTTGTACTCTCTTATAACGCCTCTCTCTCGCTAACACTCTCTCGCTTACTCTCTTGCCCCTAACTGTTTCTCTCAAACTCCCTTTCTTCTTCCCTATAATATTTTTCTGGCACAGTGGTTTACATTTTACTAATTATTTGCCAAAATGTCTGATATTATCTGTTGCATTAAAAAATGCAATAAAATTGTGTCGGTTGACCAAGTAAGCGTGCACTGTTGGCTGTGTGATAACATTGCGCACTCCAAGTATGCAGGGTTTAAGTCAACCACAATTCCGGATGCTTTGGATCGTTCCGACTTTGGCTTACACTACTGTTGTGACAGATGTCGTGAGGCCCAGATGGAAATTAGATCTTTTATGAGGCAGACTAAAAATGGGTTCGGTCAGGTATTGGTTGCTTTTCGAAAAGCTAACGACCTGTTTTCTGCGCTGGACACTCAGTTTAACAATTTACAACTGTTGAATGAGTCTCCTAAGCGCAAAAAAACGTCCCGTTTGCCGCCGGCGGTTACCGACAATAATGCAAATAACTCCCTTCTCCCGCCGTCTGATGTTCAACAGTCTCCTTCATTGTCACCGCTGCCGTCTACCACTCCAATCGTGACGACACCGGTAAAAGCCCATATTTCGAACTCCAGAAATTTTTAATTCTGAAGTTTCCCCCAGTAGGTACACAATATATAGGCTTGACCGATTCCTCGGAAATGGTGGTGGAGTCCTAATTTCAGTGGACTCTAATCTCGTTTCCGAGGTGATAAATCGGCAAACTGGAGACTTAGAATTTGTCACAGTAAAAATCTCATTGTCTAGGTTAAATTTATATATCACTTGCTCTTATATTCCGCCGAAGTCCGATTCCTTGACATATGAGCGGCACCTAGCAGCCATTCAGTCTGTCCTCTCAATGTTATCGAACATGGATCAGCTGGTGGTGTTGGGTGATTTCAACCTACCCCAGGTGGCTTGGTCCATGAACGATAACACCTTAATGTCGCATCACGACTTTACTGCTGGCATGTTAGACATGTCACTGGCTCAAATTAATCATATATGGAATTCTTTAGGTCTTTTTCTCGATCTGTGCTTCCTCTCTGATACAGACGCCATAAGTAGAGCTCCACCTCTCACACACCCTGAAGATCCTTATCAACATTAGGTCTTACGATCGATACGGGGCTATGCACTAGGCCTAAGAACAATTAAGCTGATAAGAAAATTCGATGTTTTCGTAAAGCCGACTTTAAAAAAATTAATAACTTTATTTCAGAATTTGACTGGTCCGATTTGTACACATGCACCGATATGTCGACTGCTCTAGATATATTTTATAGTAAATTAAACCTTATTTTTGGTCGCTTTGTTCCGGTGCGGTATCCGGCTATGGCGGATAAACCCCCTTGGTATACAAGGCACCTTTCTAATCTAAAAAATATCAAATTAAGATTATTTAAAAACTACTTAAGAACTAATAGCAATGACTGTTATGGTTTCCAAAATAAACTCCAGACGGATGTCATTTACACTGACTTCAATAAATCATTTGACTCCGTGAATCACGGCCTTCTTTTAGAAAAACTCGATCTAATCGGTTTTCGTACTGATCTCCTGGGTTGGATTAGCAGTTACCTCACAGGTAGAACGCAACGAGTTCTTTTTAAAAATTCAGTGTCTGCTTTAGTCTATTCTTCCTCCGGGGTCCCTCAGCGGAGCCACCTTGGTCCGTTACTTTTTACTTTATTCATTAACGACCTTCCCATGGTTGTTAATGACTCCCTAGTACTTATGTGTGCAGATGATGTCAAACTCTGTCTGCAATATACCGATGCCTCCTACCAGGTGAATCTGCAATCTGACCTTAATAATTTTCAAAACTGGTGCTCTGCAAACTTATTAAATCTTAATGGATCTAAATGCAAAGCAATGACCTTCTGTCGCCTAAGACCTAAAGATGCCATTTATACTTTGCATGGTGTAGCTCTGGAAAGAATTAGTGCAGTTGAAGATCTTGGCATCCTACTCTATGCAAAACTTAAGTTTTCCGACCATATTTCCTCTATGGTTAATAAAGCTAGAGGAGTTCTTGGTTTCTTTAAAAGGTGGTCGAAGGAATTTAACGACCCCTATGTTACCAAAACACTTTTTATTTCTTTAGTTCGTCCGATTCAATTAGCACAAAACTAACTTTCCTCGTATCTTTACTAATCCACTCGGATCTATTCCCGTGTTCCGAGCCGTACGTCAGACGGCAGCGCCCCTCGGGAGGTGGGTTGCACGTCAAGGAACGGAAGTCGCGCTAAAATAAAAAAAATTTAAAAAAAAAATCTGCGATTTCGATCACAGAATATGAAAAGTTAACTTCAATTTCCCAGCAATAAACAACTAAAATCTGTTTGCCGCAAAAATATTACTTTGAATTTCTACAGAAAATCGAATGCTACTTTCCTATACGAGGTGTGTTCAAAAAGTAAGGTGACTTTTCAAATTTCGCGGGCAACATATTTTCGATTATCGTTTTTTTTGTTTTGTTATATTGGTACACTCTTCCCTAACATCTGTACCAAGTTTCAATGGAACATCCTCTTTTGTTTGGTTGTGAGAGGCGTAAAGTTACAAGTTATTTTGCGAGCTCGGCGATTTTTTGCTATCGAAAAATATGGATCAAAGGATTTGCATCAAATTTTGTGTAAAAAATAAAATTAAGTGCTCTGAAACACTTGAAATGTTGACAGTGGCATACGGTGAAACTGTTCTGAGTAAAAAAATGTGTACAAGTGGTACAAACTCTTCCAAGATGGCCGGGAAGATGCCAATGACCAGCCTCGCTCTGGACGCCCAAGCACGTCAACAACTGATGAAAACGTTCAAGCAGTGACGAAAATTGTTTTGGAAAATCGTCGAATCACTATCAGAGAAGTTGCTGAAGATGTCGGTATATCGCTTGGCTCGTGCCATGAAATTTTTTCAAACGTTTTGGGTATGAGTCGTGTGTCAGCGAAGTTTGTTCCGAAATTGCTGAATTTTGACCAAAAGAACCGTCGCATGAGCATCGCTCAAGAGCTGTTGAATGACGTCAACGACGACCCAGATTTACTCAAAAGGGTCATAACTGGTGACGAATCATGGGTATATGGTTATGATATCGAAACCAAGCCCAATCGTCCCAATGGAAGAGCCCAGACGAGCCAAGACCGAAAAAAGCAAAAAATCGCCGAGCTCGCAAAATAACTTGTAACTTTACGCCTCTCACAACCAAACAAAAGAGGATGTTCCATTGAAACTTGGTACAGATGTTAGGGAAGAGTGTACCAATATAACAAAACAAAAAAAACGATAATCGAAAATATGTTGCCCGCGAAATTTGAAAAGTCACCTTACTTTTTGAACACACCTCGTACTATTCCAAAAACGGGAATCCTTTAAAAGAATCACATCCAACATTCTCTATCATCCACCACTCTGCAGACATTTACGATGCCTTTGGGTTTTTTTGGTCGGACAAGACCCGTAAAGAAGAAATCCTCTCCCAGTAATACGCAATCGTTAATTTGTCTGCAGAATATGCCCTTCAGTATGCAAAACGGAAAACACCCGGTATACACCGCCTATTAGAAATGAAACTTTTGGAACTTTTAAATTACGCTCCTCCGCCATAGTGTAATATGCACATATGTAAAAACATGTAGCGAGGTAACACTGTAACCTGCTTGCATACAGCAGCAACATATTGTTGCAATATAAACAAATAAATAAACCAATTCAAGTGAGCGAAATATGATCGCCCATTATGAGTTTGGCTAAGTCAGCATTCCCACGCTGACCGAATGCACTCAAGACATGTATGCATAAGACTCTCCCAATACATTTACGTAAGACAAGCATGCATGTCCATTGTCACCTAAGCATAAGCATATACATATAAGAAATATATAATGCAGCACCGCCGCTACCGGCAGCGCAGTGCGCGCTGAGCTTATGTACTTAGGGTAAGAGAACATTTTGACTTAAAATAAAAGAACATTGATAAAACTGAACTAAGACTGCACTGACGTGCATGCGTTTTTAATAACAAGTGAAATACACCAACTACAAGATACAACGATTGGATATCTGTGACCTGATATTACATGGCGACCGTGACATTGAATAGTGCAATCTTCGGATTGATAGTGGAAAAATCAGCCTGTGCAATGACCAGCACCGGCGCCGCCTGAGTCCAAAAGGCCCGGACAACAACAAAAAAAAAAAAAAAAAATAAAAATCATCAGCCTGTGAGATGACCAGCAACAGCAACAGCAGCAGAAACAACAACAATAGCAGCAGCGGCAATGGCATCAATTGGAATGACTTCGAACGGCAAAAATTCTGAGTGAGTACAGGGGTATGAGCTCCGCAATCACCAAAAATAATAAAAGACGCAGTGGCATTAAAGAGCGAATCAGACAAAGAAAGTCTGAGATTGTAAGACTCTTATATAAGTCCGAAGTGCCACCACTGTTAAAGGTGAAGAGCAACCCCTGTCCCTCAGTAAATACAAACATCCAAATTAACAAGAATACACATCGCCCACAGCCCAAAGAGATACCAAAAAGGAAACTCGAATGTCCACCGGACTGCGAAGGACCGCTCTACAGCCCACATTGCTTGAGCACATGCCAGGCAAAGGAATAGATGTCGCAACATAAATCAATAATAAATAATCAATCACGAGAGGCAGACCGCCCCTTGTGACAACGACTGGAACAAGAAGAAAGTACGAGAGGCAGACCGCCTCTTGTACCAACGATTGGAACAAGAAGAAAGTACGAGAGGCAGACCGCACCTTGTACCAACGAAAGGGATCAAGAAGAAGTACGAGAGGCAGACCGCCCCTTGTACCAACGATTGGAAACACCAAGGGTGAACTGACCGACAGCACTAAAGAGTGCGCAACATTAATTTTTAAATTATTATATATATATATATATATTTGTAATGCCTGACGACAATTGAGTCGACCGGTAAGCCGTTTGGCCCGAAAAGCCATTCGAAACAGTAGGCAGGAAAACATGTATAAAAAAACTAAATGTCTATAGAGACAAATAAGATAAGTAAAGACATAAAATTAGAATTTCCAGAAAATTTTGCCAACATGGGCATCGTAGACGTTAAAACTGTAGACTCTACAGCCAATGTTATCAACAAAGTAGAAATTGATAACGCTGATCTTAAATTTATAACTGTATTAATTGTAGTAATATTCATAATAAATGTGGCAAATCTATTGTATAAAGTATATAGATACCACAATATATGTAACAAGAAAAGATACCAGAGCCAAGCAAATGACTTGGATAAAATTTAAAAAAAATTTAATTAAAAAAAAAAAAAGGATTTTACATAATTAAGCTAAATAAATGACAATTTTATGAAAAATATAATTCCATTTCCTAATTTGTTGTAATGTAATGTATCTGTGCGGTACCATTAAAATGTATAGATAGAGAGACAGTTAAAAAAAAAATTTATATATATAACTAAAGACAAAACTAAACTAAAGAGGCGAAGAACTATTTCATTATTTTCCATTATGAATTGCATTGGAATGGAATAATTTAAACGCAAAATTAGTTGATATTAAAACACAGTTCGATAAGTCCTATAAATGCTTAACGCAAAATAGAAGCGTATCTAGCGTAACACTAAATAAACACGCAACAATAGAGAAAAGTTAAACTCACACCATTGGTCGTATGTATCAAGATTTTTACAAAGGTTGAAAAATAACCTTCAGAATATAAAGGCAAAATACTTACTAGAAATTACAATACCTTCGATACTGAACACACCAGCAGTAATCGAAGAAGACACAAATACAGATATAGAAGCTGTAAGCGATACAGAAATCGCAAGCGATTCAGAACATCAGATTAAAGAAGAAGATCTACAGGATCTCACGATACCAGCGGTAATACATTTTCCCGAGGTATCCGAATCTGAGTCAGAATCAATATATGGAAAAATCGTAAACATGGCTATGTCACAGGTAGAATACCTAAAGATTGCCTCATCTCTGCTGCCAGAGTTTGATGGAAAGGCAGAAAATCTGACAAGTTTCATAGACGCATTGAATCTAATTGATTCACTAAGAGGCCCACATGAAACAACAGCCATTAACCTAATTAAGACAAAATTGAAAGGCCATACGAGAAAGTTCATTACCACAGAATCAACTATTGTTGACATAATTGGTAAATTAAAAAGTAAAATAAAAGGAGATTCAGTATCAGGGATCACTGCAAAATTAATGAACCTTCAGCAAAAGCAAAAAACCGCCAATCAATATGTCCAAGAGGTAGAGAAGTTGGCAAAGGCCCTAGAAGGAGCCTACATCGACGATGGGCTATCCTCCGAAACAGCCACTAAATACAGCACAGAGCATGCTGTCAGTGCAATTATTAAAAACTGCTCTATAGAAAAGGTTAAATACATAATGGAGGCTGGTACATTCAGCACTCTAGACCAGGCAACGACTAAGTTTGTCAATAGTTGCACAGATGCAACAGGACAACCTAATACTGTTCTATACTTCAGTGGTCAACGACCCTGTTATAGAGGTAGTCGGGGAAACTACCGAGGTAGAATAAATACCCAAAGCAACAGTAATCGTCGTTATAATAATAACAATAGAGGCAGAGGCCAGTATAGAGGAAATTATAGAGGACGCGGTAATCAAAGCCACGCAAAATAATAACCCCTATAATGTACGTGTCACCCAAGGTAGTTCGGAAAACTACCAGGAACCTTTAGGTACACAAAATTAACTAAAAAAGTACACACAGTAAACTTGAGTCTTAATATGTTTGTAGTATTCAAAAATTCCGCCACAAATAATAATCTTACATTTCTCCTAGATACAGGAGCAGACATTTCATTACTAAAAGAGAATTCCGATACTTTTGAAAACATCAAGCAAGATAGAACAATAGATATACAAGGCATTGGACAAGGAGTAATTAAGTCCAATGGTTTAGTTCGAATTGAATTGCAGACTGACAAGTATATAATTCCGCACAATTTCCATTTAGTTTCAAAAAATTTCGCAATACCATGCGACGGAATTATAGGAGTTGACTTCATAAAAACGTTTAATTGCAAATTAGATTGCGAACCAGCAAATGATTGGTTCATAATAAGACCAAATAACTTAAAATACCCAATAAACGTTCCAATAAAGTTCAGTTCTGGTAATAATTTAATAGTATTACCAGCAAGATCTGAAGTTGTCCGTAAATTAGATATAAACTTACCAGAAGATATCTTAATTCCAAATCAAGAAATAGTATCTGGTATTTATGTAGCGAATACAGTAGCAACATCCAATAATACATTTGTCCGTGTACTGAATACAACCAGTACCGACCAATTAATAGATATAAAAAACATACAGTATGAACCGCTTTCGAATTACGAGATAATTCAACCAAGCAAAGGTTCTAGAACAGATGAAGTCATATCCAAATTAAAGAAAAACTTTCCTACGCAATTCAAATCAGAGCTCACTGACATATGTTCCAAATATAGTGATATATTCGGACTGGAAACCGAATCAATCACAACTAATAATTTTTACAAACAACATTTAAGACTTAAAGATACAGAACCAGTGTACATAAAAAATTACAGAATACCGCACAGTCATCAGGACGAAATAAAGAACCAAGTGGATAAACTTATTAAAGACAATATAGTTGAAGAGTCTGTATCTGAATACAATAGCCCACTTCTGTTAGTACCAAAGAAATCACTCCCAGGTTCAAATGATAAAAAAATGGAGATTTGTAATAGACTATCGTCAAATTAATAAAAAGCTTCTGTCCGATAAATTTTTCCTACCTAGGATTGACGACATACTCGATCAATTAGGTAGAGCTAAATACTTTTCATGCCTTGACCTTATGTCAGGTTTTCATCAAATAGAGCTTGAAGAAAAATCAAGAAATATAACGTCATTCTCAACCAACAACGGCTCATATCGCTTCACGCGACTGCCATTTGGTTTAAAAATAGCACCAAATTCATTTCAGAGAATGATGACAATAGCATTCTCAGGTTTAGAACCATCACAAGCATTCCTTTATATGGACGATTTAATCGTCATTGGATGTTCAGAGCAACACATGTTTAAAAATTTAATCAAAGTATTCGAACTGTGTAGGAAGAATAATCTTAAACTACATCCAGAAAAATGTTCATTTTTCATGCACGAAGTGACATTTCTTGGCCACAAGTGCACAGATAAGGGAATACTTCCAGATGACAAGAAATTTGATGTCATCATGAATTATTCAATCCCACATGATGCGGATAGTGCTAGACGTTTCGTTGCATTTTGCAATTGCTATCGACGCTTTATTAAAAACTTCGCCGACTATTCACGGCACATAACAAGATTATGTAAAAAGAATGTTCCCTTTGAATGGACAGATGAATGTCAAAAAGCATTCCAATATTTAAAAGATAAATTAATAGAACCAACACTACTACACAATCCTGATTTTAGCAAAGAATTTTGCATAATCACTGATGCAAGTAAGCAAGCATGTGGAGCAGTCTTAACTCAAGACTATAATGGACTCCTACTTCCCATTGCTTACGCATCAAGAGCATTCACAAAAGGTGAAAGCAATAAGAGTACTACAGAACAAGAATTAGCAGCAATCCACTGGGCAATATTACATTTTCGACCATATATTTATGGAAAACACTTTACAATTAAAACAGATCACTGACCATTAACATATTTATTTTCTATGGTGAATCCTAGTTCTAAATTAACACGCATGCGGTTAGAATTAGAAGAATACGACTTTACTGTCGAGTACCTAAAGGGCAAAGATAATTTCGTGGCAGACGCCCTATCTAGGATAACAATATCCGAATTAAAAGACATACAAAACAAAATCCTGAAAGTCACTACCAGGTACCAAAGTAGACAAAATATCTGCGCAGATAATGAAAAAGTAGAATTGCCAAGGCAATCTACAGAAAAAGCTTCTCAGCCCAACGTATACCAAGTCATAAATAATGACGATGTACGTAAAGTAGTGACCTTGCATATAAAAGATGTGCTATGTTTATTTAAACAATTTGACCCTGACGAAAAGGACATAAATAAAACTCAATTAAAAAAAGGACGGATTCATGGGAACACTACCAATATATCAGAACAAACCTTTTCGTTCCTATACCTCCCTCAAATATATTATTTGAACTGACATCTACTAAATGCAGCTTAGTATTATCTTTCTTACGCAAATGCAATATTATATGTATATCAAATCTAAAAAACCCTAACAAATATCTTTTACCCACCCACAAATGTTAAATCACCAATATACATATTTGAAAATTGTCGAGTCAATTTGTAGCTAGTTACTCCTTTCCCTAAACTTGTCATTATATTTTAAATGCAATTAATTTAAATTCGTTTTAAATATGCCTTCAATATCATATTGATATTGATATACTGAAAAAATGGATTTAAATGGTGTATTAATATTAGATTTAGACGAATCGAAGTTTCCCTACGGAAATAAAATATGTAAAATTTGGTTTTAAATATCAATCTCTATATAAGTAAAAATATCTTTGGGTACAACGATTATAGCAAAAAAATAATTCGATCGCTCTTTCAATAAAAAATCAAGAAAACCATATCATGTCAACATGCTATTTTGAAAGATGGAGGATCGAGACATTATGTGTTCATCATTGTTCATTTTTTCAAGGTATGTATACTACAATATATATATATATAAATATATAAATAGACTCACGCCTAAATAACGCTTGCAAATAGCGCCATTTTATTTAGAAAATAATGGTTTTGTGCGGAATAGGTATCAAGCACTACGTCCATTTTATCGTTGACCTAATCGATGAAGCGCACTTCTGGTTAATGGCTACGTCAACAAACAAAACTACCGTATTTGGAGTGAAGCTAACCCTCAAGTGTACGAGGTGTGTTCAAAAAGTAAGGTGACTCTTCAAATTTCGCGAATTTCAAATTTTTCGATTATCGATTTTTTTGTTTTGTTATATTGGTACACTCTTCCCTAACATCTGTACCAAGTTTCAATGGAACATCCTCTTTTGTTTGGTTGTGAGAGGCGTAAAGTTACAAGTTATTTTGCGAGCTCGGCGATTTTTTGCTATCGAAAAATATGGATCAAAGGATTTGGATTTTTTGGCCAAAAACAACACCACAATAATGCCTCAGCCACCATATTCACCGGATTTGGCCCCATGTGACTTTTTCTTGTTCCCAAAACTGAAGATAATCGAAAAATTTGAAAAATTTGAAATTTGAAAAGTCACCTTACTTTTTGAACACACCTCGTATAACTTCTAAAAGGTTTCGATAATCGAAAAATTTGAAATTCGCGAAATTTGAAGAGTCACCTTACTTTTTGAACACACCTCGTATATCAAAACACCGTTACATGCAGAAAAACTAACAGTTTGGTGCGCTTTATGGGCTTGTTCTGGGCTCATTGGACCGTACTTCTTCAAAAACGATGATGGCCAGAACTTTACAGTCGTCGAAAATTGGACTACATCCGAGCCAGCCGTGGCGGTCATATGCCAGAAATTATATTTAAAATGTAATGCCACTAGATTATCTTTCGGGTAAAAAAAATGCATATCAATCGAATAATTCATCGTTGATTTATTGAAATCTAAAGTTTTATAAAACTGAAATAATTCTTTATAAATATAGAAGTAAATGAAATAGTCATTGCTTTTTATAGATTATTGACAAGACAACACTTGTTTGAATTTCTCGGGAACCAAGGATGCTGCTAAAATTTAAAGCACATAAAGCCCAAAATGCTTTTTATAGTGCCAACAGCTGGATGCTCCATTCGACATGTATGCTGCCTTTGAATGTGTACTGGAGCCGAGAAATATTAAAGTAAGCCCAAAATTATTTTATTTAAACGATCATATACTCGTACCTATATCTTATGCTTAGGTCAAATATATATTAAGTTGAGGTTACTTTCAAGTTATATGTTAATAAAACATCCATGCACACACTCTTTGTCTAGTGTTGGTTACGCTACAAGATCAGGTATTTCTTGTTTCGGTGAGGGTTTCGGCACCATTATAAAAATATCAAGTGCACAGTCAAGTATAAGTCAATGTTTATTCAAATTTCTGTAGATTTCTGTACTTCAACACAAAGGGACACATACTAAATAGTTTGCATTTCAGTCATTGTTTTTTAAAACTCACATATCTTAGCGTAAAAAAATGAGAATTCATATGCATACATCTGTTTATGAATTAAGCGGACTGTATTTATTTATTATAGGGTCTGAGTATATTTATTGAAAACAGGCGGTTTTACAAAAGGTTTTAAGCAGGTGCAGGTCGCAAGAGTTTGCGGGTACAAAAACTATATAACTGCCGAAACAACGTGCAGAAAAGATAAGGCAGAAAAACGCGTGATGTGCCTATACTAATGCAGATCTACTGCAATTTCGGCTTAAGCTTTCATGTAGAAAATAATGCAATGATGAGCATTTAACTAAGTGCGATTAAACAATAATGATAAATAACCGATCTATGCCTCAACATACCAGCCCCCTTGAACGACGGTTTAGTTCAAAGGAAGCACAGCAATTTTCGTTATGGGGCGCTCTGGCAGTTTTAACTGTGACCACACGGACCCTCTGACCCTGGGCAGGATGAAGTTGTACGACTCGTCCCAACAGCCACTTGCTTGGCGGTTGATTCGGCTCCTTCAGCACAACTAGGGCTTCCATTGCAAAGTTCTGAGCATCTTGTTGCCTTTTTGTGCGAACTTGAAGCGTACTTAGAACCTTGGCCTGCAATTGTCTCCAGCGTTGCGGTCTGTTGATGTTTACCTCTAGAAACGATGGCTCTGGTACCGAAGTGAGAGGCTGACCTGTTAGAAAATGAGAAGGGGTTAGCGGGTTAAGGCTGTGATCGCTGGATTGATTTCGTGACTCGACAAGAAGATCGAAATCTCTTCGTTATGAGCTTGGGCGATTGCAATCCGTTGCATTTTAGCTATGTCTCGTTTGGCTCAATGAAAGTTTTACCGTTGTCCGAATATAAGTCCGATATGGGCCCTCGTCGGGACCAAAAGCGTTTAAAAGCGGCTATAAAGGCGGAGGTTGTAAAATCGCTGACCACTTTAATGTGTATCTCAAGCCACGAATCGTCAAATTTTGGTGTCCGATCTGCTTTGATCGTCACAGGTCCAGCATAGTCCAATCCAGTATGAAGAAAACAGCGGGCGGGTTGAACTCGAAACTCGGGTAGGTCAGCCATAAGTTGAGAATTCGTATGTCGTAGCTGCAAGAAGCAAGACCTGCAATTAAATACGGCAGCAGACCTGGACAGGCTCGGACGGCCGATCCCGTCTACCGGGAATCGGTTGTCCGGCCCCGTCAGCCGGGTGCCGGTGCCCAAACTACGAGGGAGGATATGGGCGGCGGATCCCGTCGAACCGGAATCGGTTATCCGGCTCCGTCAGACGGGTACGGTGCCCTAAACTACGAGGGAGGAAAAAGGATGAGAGAGAGGAATGCGGTTCCGTCATCCGGAGACCGCTTCCGCACGGTTTCCTAGCGACCGAGACTGCGGGAAATAATCTGGAGCCGAGTGTTCTTGTATTACTCCTGTCGTTTTATTTACATTGTCTTACCTAAGTTCTAAGCCTGTCCCTGCGGTATTCCCTACATCCCGCGCACCGCTGGCCTCGTACTACTCCTCAGCGGAAGACCCATGTCCGCCGGCCACGTGTTTTCCTGGGGGTCGTCTAGCTGCTCCTTGTTTTTCCGCGATTACGTCTGTTCTTTTCAAGTTTCTCAAACCGACTCCCCGATCCGCGGGCAGCGGGAGTTGCTCGAAGCCCTTCCCTGCTGCTGATCGCGGCAGCGGCTATTTCGCTGCTTTCGAGCGAGCTGTCACCGTCCTCTTTACTGCGTCGGCGTCACTTTGTGTGATCGTGCTCGTTGGTTGGCTCTGCCGGTTGTGGTTGCGCTGTGAGCGCGATGTCCCCAAGGCGGTGTTGGCTCTGCCAGATTGATGTTGCGGGGTGATGTTGCGGGGCGATGTTGCGAGCGAGATGATGCGAGATGTGTCTAGGGCTGAGCCCTTAGCTCTTAACTAACGTAAATCTAGGTGCCCTCCGTGGGTCTTAACTATTCCTTAAGCTGACCTAAATCCTAACTAACATACTACTCTTAACTAAATATACATGGGGGGCGGGGCCGCGTGAGGGTTACCTCACACCCCCTCCATTCCATTAAGGAGGACCTTAACCTTGACGCCCGTGCTGCCGGGGCGCAGGCCGGCTGTGTGGCGGCTCCCGTGGCAGGGAACATCGCGAGGATTGTCTGGGCGGCGGCTCGCACGGCTGGTGTATGCGCCTGTGATTCGGCAGGTGTGTGCGCCTGGGAAGCGGCTTCTT
Organism: Drosophila eugracilis; assembly: GCF_018153835.1. Classification (NCBI taxonomy): domain Eukaryota; kingdom Metazoa; phylum Arthropoda; class Insecta; order Diptera; family Drosophilidae; genus Drosophila; species Drosophila eugracilis. The sequence goes on along the minus strand of NW_024573031.1, from coordinate 120,492 downwards.
GGTACGCCGGTGAGGCGGCTGGTGTATGCGTCTGTGAGGCGACTGGTGTGTGCACCTGTAAGGCGGCTTCTGTGTACTTCTGTGAGGCGGCTGGTGTATGCGCCTGTGACGCGACTGGTGTGTGTTGTGGCGGCGTGGTTGTGTGTTCGCCTCGTGTCGGTTCTCGCGGGTCGAGACGAAGTAGGTAGCTGGTGCTTGAGGGTCAGGCCACCACACTGTAGTGTGGCTCCGCCGTAGCGCAGAAGGTCCATGCCGAGCAAAAGGTCGTCCAGCACGTCCGGCATGATGAGAGCGGAGACGCTGGCCCCAGCTATCCCCAACTGAATCGTGGTTCGCAGGGCCTGTGTGAGCTCCCTGCAGGTTCCGTCGGATAACTTCACTTGTTTCCGCACGGCGCGGCGATTCCTTCCATCATCTAGTTCACTTGCCAGGCGTTCGTATCCAAGGTAGCGGTGAGAGGGTGCCCCTTGGCCGTGACCTGTGCGCGGATACGGTTCCTAACCTGCTGGATGGCTTCGGTTAGTGGCTGTGGTGGGTTCCTCGGGTTACTCCCTGATTCCCGAGGCCCTTGCCTGTTTTCCGGCGTCTGGTTCCTGCAGCACTCGATAGTGAGTATGCCCCTGGCGACCGCAGTCCCAACAAAACATGATTCTCTAGTTCCGGCATTCCGTGGAGTACTGTGCTGGGGTCGGTTGACCTGGTGGGCGTGGCCCCTTGGTTAGGGTTTCCCCCGGCGTCTCGGTTGGCGGCGTCATTGGACGTGTTCCTAGGTTGTGGCACCTGCGGTGTGTGGGCAGGGTTCGCCCTGGGTCGTGCGACTCTGCTATGGGATGGATACTCGGCGTCTGGGCTTGTGGATGGGTATCCACGAACGGTTCGGCCCCCGCTGCTGCGGGCAACTTCGAAGTTGGCCACCAGGTGCGTGAGTTCGGTCAGCGTCTTGAAATCTTGACGGCAGGTGAACATCTGATATTTGCGCAGCATTTTCTCGTAGACCCGTTCCATTTCCTGCTCTGGTGAAAATCCAGCGTGGCGCATCTGAAGGCGAAGATCTACCAGGTATTCCTTGAACGGCTCATTCACTTTCTGGAAGTGTGAGGGTTGTTAATACCGGGGCGGTAAGAAGAAGTCCAAGAATTCCTGGCGGACTTCGGTCCAGGTCCGTCCCTGCAGATCACTAGTTCGGAACCAACTTTCCGCTCGACGTAGGATAGATATTCCCGGTCAACCCGGTAGGTATGCGCCCGTTCTTCGATGTGTTCCACGAAGCTGAGCGGGTATGAGGTGCCATCGAAGGACAGTCACATTGGTCACATAGTCAACCAACATCGATCAGATGCCTGCATCGAACTGGGTATCCTCAGGGTATCCTCGGAGTGTTCCGGTTGTCTGGCGAACGCGTGCAGTCTGGCCTGCCACTCCTCTACCGTACCGTTTTGTTCCAGGCCAAGCTCGAGAAGAATAGCCTCGAGTTCGTGCTTCTTTCTATAGGAAATACAGGAGACTCCCATGTTATCGTCGGCGTGTGTCCAGGCTGTGAATACTTGGTGGCTATGTATCCTTGGTGGCTGTGTATCCTTGGTGGCTGTGTATCATTGGTGACTGTGTATCCTTGGTGACTGTGTATCCTTGGTGGTTGTGTATCCTGGGTAGTCCTTGTGACAGCAGTGTTGGTGGCCCATGTTGTCTCTCATGATTCATTTGATTCAATTGTGTGTCGGTAGCGACTTATATTATATATTCCCCGCTCTGCCGGCATGGATGCCAGCTGCGCCGTCGACGTGGCTCAGGTTCCGCACTTAGAACCGTTTCTCACGATCGGGGATGTGCCGATCCGAGGGTCTAAAGATAAGATCATTTATCGATTCACATGTTAGCTACCTAAGCTAGGACTTATTAAAAATAAAATCAGTTTTGTAATAGAACTCAACGAATGAAGATTGTTTTTATTTAAACCTTCTTTTCATTTTGGTCCTTCCCCCACCAGTGGTAAGAGACTCAGAGAAAAAGACCAGCACCTTAAAGTCCTGCTAAGTGGTAACACTTAACAAGCTACAGGTTGCAAAAATAATTGGCTCTAGATTTCCCCACCAGTGGTAAGAATCAGAGCATAAATTAATAAAGCATAAAGATAGACAAGAATCTGTATTGTTTAATAAATTTACACAAATCTTGAAAACAAAGAATTTCTTCTTTGTTTAAAAAAAAAAACCAAATAATAAAAAATAAAAAAATTTTTATTAAAATTTGCTATCAAGCAAATAAATATTTGGCGTCGAAAAAGTGGTGACAAGTGAAAGTAAAAAGAAACATCCTACCGACATCAAATCCCACTTGTGACAGTTCCATGAGCTAACAAAGAAGATCAAGAAAAAAGAAAAAATAATGCCAAAACGATATACAAAAATAGTAATAATAAAAATCAACACATAACAAACTTAAAAAAAAAAAGTTGAAGACATCTAAAGCCAGCAACTACAACGACTACATCACGTGTGAGCAGCAGCAACAACATCAGCAGAAGCAGCAACGCCAGAGACTACGACAACCATTGTAGCAACTTATCGGCAACGATAAGTTTTTTTTAATATACTAAATTAAGTTAAATTAAACAAACATGTTGTCCGCTCAAACGTCTGCTGTTAAAAGGCAAGAAAAATCACGTTGAGCAGTAAGGAGTTCCTTGAACTCCCGAGCTTAACATTCGAATATATGAGAACCTTTGACGCACTTAGAACCGAGCGTATAAACAATTACTCGGCTCTTTTAAAAATTGGAGTAATCGATCACGATTACTTCAAAAATAGACACTATGAGCAGATGATGCTAGGTTTTGAAAAAAATATAGGCACGCATAGACGAAACATTAGACAAGACAGATAAAATCAAGATAGACTCAGGCACAGGAAGCAGCAAGGATGTTTAAAAAAATGAAGTAGGTAGCTCTAGCAGACTGGAAAGGGCGATAGACTAATTAAATAAATATTCAAAAGAAACCTTTAAAGACATTAAAGAAAATATAGAAAATTCATTTGATATTAGGATCGATAAATTGGATTTTTACTGGAAGAAGGTTGTTTCATTAAAAGACGTCGAAATGACTGATGTCACAGCTAGGAGGTTTGACGATATTCTATATAAACTAGAATTTGACATTATCACTGTCACGAATAATATGAAGAAAAAAATTATAAATGTGCCTAGTAAGGTAGAAAGCAGAAGTCAAAAAATTTACGAGTTGCCGACTCTACCCAAAATACAAGTACCCACATTCTCTGGAGACTCCAAAGATTGGGACTTATTTTATGAGTTATTTACTGAACTCATACATTTAAGAGAGGACCCAATTCCTACCTTAAAATTTAATTATTTAAAGATCTCTCTTAATGGAGAAGCCACGAATGTGGTTTCTCACTTATTGTTGCGATCAGGGGATAATTACGAGGCCGCTTGGGAATTGTTGACCAAGCGGTACGACAATAAACGGAAAATATTTTCCGCCCAATTGAATCCCCTTCTTGAGTTTCAATGTTTAAATGTTGACTCAGCCAGGCATTGAAAGTGTTCACGACACGATAATCGAGTCAATTCACTTGATAAAATTAAAGGCACAAATATCCGATGAAGTGGATATAATCTTTGCACATATAGTAATTAAAAAATTCAATAAAGAAGCTCTACAATTATACGAGAGCCATGTCAAAAAAAAGGAAATTCAATTATTGTCCGACGTCACAGAATTTTTAGAGCAACGAATAAGTTCGTTAAGCTCACTTCAGGATGAAAAACCTGTTAAAAATATATTTAGTAACAATTCAAAAGAATTGTTCACAAATAGTTGTCCCATTTGCAAAGGTGTGGGGCATACTATATTTTATTGTCATAAATTTAAAGCGTAATCCATCAGAAAGGATGGAAAAAGTTAAGAAAGTTTTCTTGTGTTTTAAATGTCTAAAACTCCCGTTTAATAAAAAATGCACTAGCGAAGTAACGTGTTCGCTCTGCACGAGAAATCACCTAAGCATAAATTTTAAACAAAATAGTGAAAAGGTGAATACATGTGTGACGTCGGAGCAGGCATTATTGGCTACTGCAAATATTCAAATAAAATCCTCTCAAGGAAATTTTGAAAATTTTAGAGCTTTGATTGACAGTGGGTCACAAAGCACAATTATATTTTATTGTCATAAATTAATCCATCAGAAAGGATGGAAAAAGTTAAGAAAGCTTTCTTGTTTTCTAAATGTCTAAAACACCCATTTAATAAAAAATGCACTAGCGAAGTAACGTGTTCGCTGTGCAAGAGAAATCCCCATAGCATGCTACATATAAATTTTAAACGAAATAGTGAAAAGGTGACGTCAGAGCAAGCATTATTGGCTACTGCAAATATTCAAATAAAATCTTCTCAAGGTTTTTTTGACAATTTTAGAGCTTTGATTGACAGTAGGTCACAAAGCACAATTATTACTGAAGAATCAAATTAAATTGAAATTAAAACCAAAAATTCTGAAAAAACGTTAAAAATTAAAGCATTAATACTTCCCAAACTTATGAAGGCTCTTCCAGTCAGTACAGTTAATGTTGACAAAGAAAAATGGGAGAACTTTAATTTAGCTGACCCCAATTTTGATAAACCAGGTCGTACTGATCTAATTGTTGGAGCAGATTTGTACACTCACATCATACAAAATGGAGTTGTGAAAATAAACGGGCTCCTTGGGCAAAAAACTGCTTTCGAGTGGATTGTTTCAGGATGAAAAAAAGTCAAAAGGAAACAAAAAAATCGTAGCAACAACGATTTAAATAAATGAGTTAGATCGATCTGAGTTTTGTGAAAATAATTTCACAAAAACAACAATAATAGACTCAGATGGGCGATACATAATGTCAATTCCTTTTAAACAAGATGTCACATTAGGAGATTCAAGAAAACAAGCGATGGCACGTTTCATGAATCTGGAAAAGAAATTAAATAAAAATGAAAAATAAAAGGTTGACTATACTAAATTCATGAATAAATATATGGATTTAGGACACATGGTTGAAGTGCAAGATGAAGGAAAGTATTTCTTACCGCACCAGGCAGTGATAAGAGATTCAAGTCTCACAACCAAACCAAGGGTAGTTTTTGATGCTTCAGCAAAAACTACTAACAATAAAAGTTTTAACGACATTATGTGGGTTGGGCCACGAGTTCAAAAAGATATTTTTGATATTTTAATTAAATGGAGAAAATGGGAATTTGTGGTATCAGCGGACATTGAAAAAATATACCGTCAAATAAAAATAAATGAAAATGACCAAAAATATCAATATATTTTATAGAGAAATACTCCAGATCACAAAATAAAAAATTATAAATTAACAACAGTTACTTACGGTACTGCATCTGTCCCATATCTACCTACAAGAGTTTTAGTAGATATTGCAGATAAATGCCGAAACAAAACTGTATGTGAAATAATTAGGAATGATTTTTATATGGATGACCTAATGACAGGAGCTGATTCAATAGATGAAGCAAATAAGTTGATTAAATTAATTTCCCAGGACCTACAAAAAGAGGGATTTAATTTGAGGAAATAGATTTCCAATAATTTTGAAATATTGTCAACTGTGGAGGACACAGGTCATCTATTATGACTGTGAAAAAATACAATCCAGAATCATAAGCCTTTTAATTGACATCAATCATGGACGACTTAATACTAACATGCTGAAACCCAGTCAGTTAAAAATAGAAATCACCAAAATAAAAGAAATGTTTATAGAAAACTTATTGTTGCCAGGAAAAAGAACAGGTACTAAGCTAAAGGACGTTTATACATTATTAACTGCAAGGGGATTATTTGTTAATAGGAAGCTAATAATAAATGCAAAAATACCTTTGTTTGGAAGACATGCATCATGCATCATGATTTATAGAATAATGCCAGTACCTCTTCAAATTTATGAAAGCATGGTTATGGTTCATCTTGATTCACAATATTTAGTTTACAATTTTGAAATAGATGCATATCACCTAATGGCAGAATCAACTTTAAATAAGTGCCAGCGGTGGCAATCAAACAAAAGAGTGTGTGAAGGTAGTCGATTTACCTGAATAAGGAGTTTTCACCATAAGGTTCTGCTCGAACAGATAGCGATATCTTAGTTGCTCATCATAGTATTCAGGTAGAAGATCAAGGGACGCTATCTATGTCATATATAGATGAGATATAGGAAATACCTAAGGTAGTTTGGAACCAATTAGGTTATCCAGTAATTAATCATACAATAGAAATACAAAATTTGTTAAGTAAAATAAACGATTTAAAAACACATAAGTTAAAATTACATGAACTAGATTTTCATCATATTACATCCTTAATGCTGGTAATTATTATTTAATTAATATTAAATATATATTTTGTAGGAAAAATAAAAATAAAAAGGCAATTACAATCCCTAGCTATACCTAGCAATATACTAAATGTTTAAAATGAGTAAAGCTGATATGTCAAAATAAATGAAATATGTTATGTTAAGAAAATTAAAAAAGATAAAAAATGATAAGATAAAAATTGTAAAAATATAAGGCAAATACGGCCGTTAAGATGTAAGTTGCTAGATTAATTATATCGCATTAAATAAATACAGTCCACTAATTTTGTTTGCAACTAATTAAAATATACGCCTAATCTTGCCCGCCCTTGGCAGAATGTTCAGACGAACACGACTATGTTTATATTAGACATGAAGGATGCGTATGTTTGGGTAATAACATCTGTATCTGTACCAAATAGCTGCGGCCTGGCAGCGCCCACTTGAGCCTGACACAACGCGGTGCCGAAAACACTTGACTTGTAATCTGACCTCCTACGAGCGGTCACAGTATGTTTAAAGATAAGTGCGATCGGGGTAGCCGAGATATCTTTTATCGCACTTAGAACCGTTTCCCACGATGGAGGATGTGCCGATCCGTGGGTCTAAAGATAAGAACATATGTCGATTCACATGTTAGCTTCCTAAGCTAGGACTTATTAAAAATAAAATCAGTTTTGTAATAGAACTCAACGAATGAAGATTGTTTTTACTTAAACCTTCTTTTCAGCCCCTAACCCCAAATTTTTGACCTAAATTTTCCTGATGGTTCTTTACGCCACGAAAGGTGGAATTATCCTTGCACTATCCCGCCTAGTCCCTGTTCGGGAGCTATCTGTAAAGACGGTAATCACGGGCCAGGATATAAACTTCAGTCAGTCCAGGGTCCCCTACAGAAATATTTATGTTTACGGAGAGAGGCAGGAAAAGGATGTGCCGGCGGGAGGCGGGGGGAGGGGTCCGTGCAGAACTACGCCCGGCCACCGGCCGTCGGGGAATCGGCCCATCGGGCCGGCCAGCAGATCTGGACAGGCTACGGGCGGCCGATCCCGTCGACCGGGAATCAGTTGTCCGGCTCCGTCAGCCGGGTGTCGGTGCCCCAAACTACGAGGGAGGATATGGGCGGCCGATCCCGCCGACCGGGAATCGGTTGTCCGGCCCCGTCAGCCGGGTGCCCGTGCCCCAAACTACGAGGGAGGATATGGGCGGCCGATCCCGTCACCCGGGAATCGGTTGTCCGGCCCAGTCATCTTTGTGCCGGTGCCCCAAACTACGAGGGAGGATATGGGCGGCCGATCCCGTCACCCGGGAATCGGTTGTCCGGCCCAGTCATCTTTGTGCCGGTTCCCTCAAACTACGAGGGAGAGAAAAGGATGAGAGAGAGAGAGGAATGCGGTCCCGTCATCCGGAGACCGCTACCGCCCGGTTTCCTACCGACCGAGACTGGGGGAAATAATCTGGACTTACATTGTCTTACCTAAGTTCTAAGCCTGTCCCTACGGTATTCCCTACATCCCGCGCACCACTGGCCTCCAACGTTTGGGATTGGCCCTTGGCCGGTTCACCCTTACTACTCCTCAGCGGAGGACCCATGTCCGCCGGCCACGTGTTTTCCTGGGGGTCGTCCAGCTGCTCCTTGTTCCGTCTGTTTTTTTTAAGTTTCTCAAACCGACTTCCCACTCTCTGCTGCCGATCGCGGCAGCGGCCTTTTAGCTGCTTTCGTACGAGCTGTCGTCGTTCTCTCTTCTCTGCAGCTTTACTGCGTCGGCGTCACTTTTTGTGATCGTGCTCGCTGGTTGGCTCTGCCGGTATGATGTTGTGGTTGCGCTGTGAGCGCGATGTGCCCAAGGCGGTGTTGGCACTGCCGGTATGATGTTGCGGGGTGATGATGCGGGGCGATGTTGCGGGCGTGATGTTGCGAGATGTGTCGAGGGCGGTGCTACTTTCGCTACGGCTTAGCTATGTATGCACAAGTGCCCTTCGTGGGTTCCAACTAACGTAAATCTAGGTGCCCTCCGTCGGTCTTAACTATTCCTTAAGCTGACCTAAATCATAACTTACACACTACTCTTAACTATATATACATGGGGGAGGGGCCGCGTGAGGGTTACCTCACAACTATGAAATGTGTATTCGACTCCTTCATGTAGCGATGCAGCATGTTGATATTGAATTAATAAAGCAGCTATTGGAGATTCCTTAGGCAGGATTATGGGATGTTTTGCGTCATAATTATCCATAGAACTATCGATGTGACCACCAAAACGTATTACTCTCTGCTTGTCTAAGAAAGGGGTGTATCGGATCAACTTAGAGTTAATTTTTAATCGCTGTCCGGTGCTTAACTGCTTGTATTCCACTTTGAAGAATTTCTTTTGAACTTGGGTGAAAATCGTAGACCGGGCGTATTGTAGCTCCCACGCGGACAGAAACGGCCAAAGTTGATTCCTTCCACGAAGACGAAAAACGAAACGAAAGCAGTAGCTGAGTATCCTCAACAAAGGAGACCATGAAGACGTTTAGTTGATCATACAGGTTAGTGAATTTCCGTCGTCGGAAATGTGTAGGTTAACCTAAGGATCGGCTTTTACCTCCAGGGATGCCTAACCAAGTTGACCGTGACTGAGAAACCAAGCTGGTTCATTCCATTAGATTGGATGGTCTAAGAGGTCCTTTGGAAGTATTCCTCGGGATGCGCAGTCTGTTTGGTTATCGCCACTTCGAATATGTCGCCAGCAGCTACTGGGGCACGTCTCTAAGATTTCTGCAGTACGGTTGCAAACATAAGTGTTCCAGGTCCGGGGAGGAGATGGTAGCCAATACAGAACTATTTCAGAGTCTGACCAACAATTGATTCTGCAAATAGGAACAGTTAATGATTGCTTGACCAGGAAAATCAACTTAGACAGAAAATAAGCTGCGTTTAGCTTGAGCTGCGGAATGGAGACAGACTTAATAGGTGCCACGCGAGTTTTGAACGGTTTGAGCGGTTGAAATTCCGGGATTTCTAGCTTGAAGAAAATACAGTCAGTTTTTTTTTTTAACAAATCGAAATGAACTGTTCTCCTCTAAAGCTTCTCCTTGGGCAACGACTTCAATAGGGCTTCAGCTCCACTTTTGAAGATTGAATTGAGTTTTCCTTAGAAAAAAAATTAACTCATCACTGAGGGCAATGAGATCCTGAATTTGGTCGCATCAAGTGGGAATATCATCAACGTACGCGTCTGTGTTAAGAACAACAGCAGCGCTCAGATACACCTTGGCATAATCGTTTGCGAGCTGGTCAAGAACTCGAACGGCGAGAAATGGTGATGAAGCTAAACCATAGGTTACGGTCAACAGTCGATAATGATAATATTAATAATAATATTATAATTGGCATTATATAATATAATTACATTGGCAAGAATAGTTGGCAGTAGTGCTTGATTGTTGGCCCTCTCCACAGTACGATGCAGCAGTATTCATTCCAGCATCATGATCATTGGAATGAAATATATAAACATCTTAGTAATTATCACTACTAACGGTAAAATGTTTAATTAAGGAAAGTGCTTCCCCATCTAAATAAGATTTCAGATAATGAAATTTTTGGCACTTGGAAAGCTTTTCGTTATTATTCACTGAGCTTAGGGACAAATCACTAAAGTGGCGGTAATCATCGTATTTACCAGAAAATGTGATAGCAAATTGTTCGACTTGTTATCCATGTCTTGTCCATGATCTTGACCACCCATCTTATTTATGGTTTTAATAAAAATGGAATGCCCTCTGTAAAACTTGTCCTCGTATTCAGGTATTTCCAATCCAGGGTTTTCATATCCCTCCTGGTTATATGCCACTAAATCGTCGGAGAGTTCCATGAAGTGGTTGAAGGCGGCTATAAGACGATCCAGCTTCAGTTGAAATGTTTCCACACTATCACATCCCTGTGAAAACTCCAAAGCACTGTTAAGGGTACGAGTTATTTGCCCCTTGCAGGCACGATGTTGTTAAATTGTCCGATGTATTAAAGAGTTCATGACGAAAAACAGCGGCTATCTTGTCTTTTATTTATTTTTATTCACAAATAAACTAAAATTCAAATGCAGAAAATCCGGTTCGAAGGACCAAAATGTTGTTATGTTTATGAATTAAGTAGACTGTATTTATAATAAAATGATGAGCATTTAACTAAGTACGATAAGACAATAATGATAAATGACCGATCAATTCCTTTACAACATCTATTGGGTAAACATGAAGCAGAAAATCCCTTTTCAGGAATAACGTTGCACTAATTGTTTTTCAGTATATGTTTCTAAAATATTTCTGTTCAGATTTCAGTGATATCTGAATTGGATTGTGGGGGGCCAAGAATTGTGGGGGCCAAGGAGTGTAACATATATGTATTTTCTTTAAGTATAGAAAAGAGAAAAGTCAAATTGTTCAGTATCAGGTCGCCAGGAGCAACAAATCGAGAATATCACCATGAGTATTATATCAGTGAAATTTATCGATTTGGTTGAAGCTTTTAAAATGGTCATGAATGTCGCAATCGATGACCTAGAACCTGATGTGGTGGTTAAAAATGGGCGTTTTAGAAAACTATATTGTGGATGAGCACTTTCAATATACTCAAAGATTCGATATAGATGACCCGGAAGACATCGTTTTTCCAGACGAGGACTACATTTTTGACGATGTAAAATCGGTATTAACAATAGGAAACGCTATAGTCGAGTGCCGCGACTATAAGATACCCGTTACTGTTTTACAAAATTTTAAAATATTATTTTGCTAGAGGAAATTCACAAGGCGCCACCTATTGTCAGAGGAAGTATGTTGAGTATGCTTATAGTGACGTCACTGCCCATGTGAGGCCTTATAACCTTAATTTCTTTATAAATAGCTAAAAAATGTTCCGATTTGAAATATCTTTAGCACATCGATAGATATTAAGGAAAATAAGTTATACAAGGTCAAATAAAGGCATTCATAATAATATTATAGACGCCACAGTTTTGCGCGGTTAGTGGGCGTTGGAGTGGGCGTTGCCGGATGCAACTTCGTGGCAAGTTGCAGAGGCATCTCTTAAATACGTGTTCCTAAGTCAAATTTGGTAGCTATATAGTTTTCGAGATTTTTCCATTTTTGGTTATCCGGGTATTGTGGGCGTTAGAGTAGGCGTGGCTTGACCGGAACAATTCAATTGGGAGCATCATAAAAACCTACATGCTTAATCCGAACTTTCTATCTTTTATAGTTACCGAGATATCCGATTTTCTAGAAAATCCAAAAACTTTTTTTTCTTTTTTCTTTTGAGCCTTGTGGGCGTATGGGTGGGTGTGGCCGGATAGTAGTACCACTATAAGATGCGCTGGCATCTAAAGATTATACTTTCTGAATTTCAACTTTCTAGCTCTAATAGTTCCTGAGATTTCAGCAAGGATGCAGGATGCTGTAATAAACTTGCGCTGCGTAGGGACCTCAAGAAGTTCCTGAGATCTTCAGCGGGCAGACGGACAGACGGACAGACAGACGGACATGGCTCATTCGTCTTCGCTATTCATCCTGATCAAGAATATATATACTTTATAGGGTCGGAAACGCTTCCTTCTACCTGTTACATACTTTTCAACGAATCTAGTGTACCCTTTTTTTCTACGAGTAACGGGTATAAAAATGACTTTTTTGACAACCTTATATTGCCAATGGCTTAGATTTAAGTAAAACTGTATAAAATAAAATAAAATAAGAACAAGAGGAAACGCTTTAGTAAGATACCCGTTACTGTTTTATACAATTTTAAAATATTCATTTTGCTAGTGGAAATTTCCAAAGCGCTACCTATTGTCGGAGATAGCATGTTGAGTAACTGATAGTGACGTCATTGCCCATGTAAGGCCTTATAACCTAAATTTAAATAACCTATGTTTATAATAGATATTGACAAAAATACGTTATTCAAGGTCAAACTAAGACATACACTATAATATTATGGACGCCAGAGTTTTCCGTTTGTGGGCGTTAGAGTGGGCGTGGCGAGATGACCCGTGCCGAATTGCAGTGATATCTCTTAAATAAATCTCTTTCTAAAGCACAATTTTCTAGCCCTTATAGTTCCGAGATTTTTGCATTTTTGGTTTTTCGGGTTTTATGGGATTTATGGTGGGCGTGGCTAGATGGGGAAAAACAATTCGCAATTGGGGCATCATATAAACCTACGTGCTTTATCCGAACTTTGTATTACTTATAGTTACTGAGATATCAGCTTTTCTACAAAATTCAAAAACAGTCTTTCGAGCTTGGTGGCCGTAATGGTGGGTGTGGCCGGATAATGGTATTACCATAAGGTGCGTTGGCATGCCAAGATTTCAACTTTTTAACTCTAATAGTTCCTGAAATTTCAACTTTTTAGTTTTTCATGATTTGTGGGCGTTAGAAAGGGCGCGGCAGGATGCTGAAACAAACTAGGGTTGTGTATGGACCTCAAGAATCTTCATGCTTAATCTCAACTTTGTATATCCTATAGTTCCTGAGATCTCAGCTTTTATACGGACGGACGGACTCACGGACGGACAGACGGACATGGCTATATCGTCTTCGCTATTGATTCTGATTAAGAATATATATACTTTATAGGATATGTTCTATCTGTTACATACTTTTCAACGAATCTAGTATACCCTTTTACCCTACGAGTAACGAGTATAAAAACCCCAAAGATGTAGTTCATATAATATTGATATATCCACTGAAAAAATATATTTGAATAGTGGATTATTAATACTGGTTTTACCAATTTAAATTTCCCTTTGGAAATAAACTGTGTGAAAACATTTTTAAAGAATAATAATTACATGAGTATAAACATCTTTGGGTATAATGAAGAACCCAAGCAAATAATCGGACCACTTTTTCAATCGGAGATTGAGAAACCATATCATATAAACATGCTGTTTCTAAAAGATGGAGGAAGTGGACATTGCATGTTCATTACAAATATTTCAAGGTATGTATCATACAATATAATATAAATAAATATATAACATACTAAATAAATTATTCATTGTTTTTCTATAGATTATTAACAACACAAAAAGGGTCTCAGAAGAAATCACAATGGTTTTGTAATGTTTGTCTGAATTTCTCTGGATCTGCGGATGCTGCTCTAAGACATTGGACTGTTTGTAGCGGAAACGTGTCCAGGCCACCGGAATTACACAAACGAACTCTGGAGTTTACCCAATACCGCAAGCAACTTGAGGTTCCATTCGTCGTATATGCTGACTTTGAATGTGTACTGGAGCCGAGAAATATTGAAGTAAGCCCAAAATTATTCAATTCAAACTCTCATATACCTATAGCTTATGCTTATTGTATTAATTGTGCTTTGAATCTCAACTAGATAAATTTGAAATAAAAACAGGTAGTAACGCAGGATTAAATTTTGTAGACTGTCAAACTTGTACAAGAGTACAAGATTTTTCAAAACTGAATGATGAGTACTTGTATAAGATTAATCCAATCATAATGACTCCAGAATATGAGATTGAATTTCTTGATTATAACAAATAGTGTTCTTTTTGAACAAGCACTGCAAAAACATAAAACCGAAAGAGGCAAATTTTGCATATGCTGAGACTCACTCTCTGCCATCGACGCAATAAAAAACACTGACAACAGCGAACCATATATCTCAAAGGCCCGTAATCTTCTCCAAAAATACAAAAATAAATTCAAATTACTTTGGATCCCTGGTCACGTAGGAATACCTAAAAACGAACTTGCAGACGCCCTAGCAAAAAACGCTATCAGACAAAACTTACACCATCGAAAACTTAAACACACAGGACATATTAAAATATATTTAAAAATTCATATCTCTCGAAAATGCAATTAAACATATCCTTAACTTCATGCTGGTACCAAGCACTTAATCATCTCCAACTCAACTGCCACCAAATTATCAAAAACATTCACTCATCGGTCACACGTAGAGACCAGATAATAATAACAAGGCTCAGCCTTGGACACACAAAAATTACACATACGAGGTGTGTTCAAAAAGTAAGGTGACTTTTCAAATTTCGCGGGCAACATATTTTCGATTATCGATTTTTTTGTTTTGTTATATTGGTACACTCTTCCCTAACATCTGTACCAAGTTTCAATGGAACATCCTCTTTTGTTTGGTTGTGAGAGGCGTAAAGTTACAAGTTATTTTGCGAGCTCGGCGATTTTTTGCTATCGAAAAATATGGATCAAAGGATTTGCATCAAATTTTGTGTAAAAATAAAATTAAGTGCTCTGAAACACTTGAAATGTTGACAGTGGCATACGGTGAAACTGTTCTGAGTAAAAAAAATGTGTACAAGTGGTACAAACTCTTCCAAGATGGCCGGGAAGATGCCAATGACCAGCCTCGCTCTGGACGCCCAAGCACGTCAACAACTGATGAAAACGTTCAAGCAGTGACGAAAATTGTTTTGGAAAATCGTCGAATCACTATCAGAGAAGTTGCTGAAGATGTCGGTATATCGCTTGGCTCGTGCCATGAAATTTTTTCAAACGTTTTGGGTATGAGTCGTGTGTCAGCGAAGTTTGTTCCGAAATTGCTGAATTTTGACCAAAAGAACCGTCGCATGAGCATCGCTCAAGAGCTGTTGAATGACGTCAACGACGACCCAGATTTACTCAAAAAAGGGTCATAACTGGTGACGAATCATGGGTATATGGTTATGATATCGAAACCAAAGCCCAATCGTCCCAATGGAAGAGCCCAGGCGAGCCAAGACCGAAAAAAGCACGCCAAGTTCGATCAAATGTCAAAGTTTTGATCACTGTTTTCTTCGATTACCATGGCGTGGTGCATCAGGAGTTCTTACCATATGGTCGTACGGTCAATAAACAGTATTATCTGGAAGTTATGCGCCGTTTGCGAGAAGCAATACGAAAGAAACGTCCAGAATTGTGGAAAAACAATTCATGGCTTTTGCATCACGATAATGCCCCTGCTCACTCATCTTTGCTTGTGAGAGATTTTTTTGGCCAAAAACAACACCACAATAATGCCTCAGCCACCATATTCACCGGATTTGGCCCCATGTGACTTTTTCTTGTTCCCAAAACTGAAGAGACCTATGAAAGGACGGAGATTTGCAACGATTGAAGAGATAAAGACTGCATCGCTGCAAGAGCTCAAGGCTATACCGAAAAGTGCTTATGGGAAGTGCTTTGAGGATTGGAAAAACCGTTGGCATAAGTGTATTGTATCTGAGGGGGATTACTTTGAAGGGGACAACATAAATATTGATAAATAAATTAATAGTTTTTCTTGAAAATACAAAGTCACCTTACTTTTTGAACACACCTCGTATGACATATGCAAATAGCGTCCTGCGTTAGATGCAACGTGCGCGTTATCTCGCTGCCGAAGACGACTGACTTTTTCCCTCATCCCGCTTTCGTTCTCCTACGCATCGTCCCAAAATGCGAGAGCGATCAGCTGTTGCTCTCCGCTCCCCGCTCCCAACTTCCAGCACACTGGGAAAAGCAGCAAACTTAACATGCCGCCCGCCAATGCTAGACCTAGCATGAGAAACTTTCGCTTGTCCGGTCCATCCTGGTTGTGGGGTAGAATCTAGTATGGGAAAGTAAACAAGAAGTGTGCGCAAGAAACGAGTTAATTATAATTGAGATGTGTATGTGAGGGCGCTTATGATCGGATCGGCAGTGGACAGAGCTTCGACACCGAACGCTTCAACCTGCCTTGCTTTGTTTTAAGGGTGACAACTCGAACAAACGCATCCGTCCCCGGGTGTAGCTCGACGACGCGCCCCAGTAGCTATTGAGACGGCGGAAAACGGTCGTCCTTGATGAGGACGAGGTCGCCAAGCTGGAGTCCTTCAGCCTCGCGGCACCACTTGGGCCTTTGCTGTAGATGTGCTAGCCAGCACCGACTCCAAACCTTCCAGAAATGACGTACCATAGCCTGCTGGATCAGGAATTGCTCCGCGAAGGACCTAGATTGTGGGCGCAACTCAGGAGGAGCATGCAGCGAGTCACCAATCAAGAAATGAGCCGGCGTGAGCACCTCTAGGTCGTCTGCGTCCGCTGTGAGAGGACAAAGCGGCCGCGAGTTGAGACATGCTTCTATGCTTATAAGCACCGTAGTCAACTCCTCATAGGTGAGCCGTCGATCCGCAATAACCCTCTTCAGGTGATGTTTCACCAACTTCACGTTAGCCTCCCACAGCCCGCCGAAATTGAGCGACTGTGGAGGATTGAAGTGCCACGTTGTCCGTTGTGACGCGAGCTTGGGGGCTATAAGGTGATCGTAATCTTCTTAAAGCTTACAGTAGAACTTCTTCATAACATTGTCCGCACCCACAAAGTTGGTTCCATTGTCACTGTAGAGGTGCTGAACCATCCCTCTCCTCCCGGTGAATCTGTCCAGTGCCAGCAGAAAATGCTCCGTGGTGAGGCCTGTCACCGCTTCCAAATGCACTGCCTTTGTTGCAAGGCAAATGAAAACGGCGATGTACCCCTTGTAGAAGCTAGTGCCTCGCAACCGTGCCTCACTCGATGCAGCGGCAAGTCTCCCATGAGCTGGGGCGAAGCGGAGGGCTGTGCCCGGAAACACTGGACACATTTCCGCACAACTCTTCGAACTGCCTGCCTTCCTGGCACTATCCAAAACCGCTGGGGGGTATGCGCTAACCTCAGCTGCGCATCTCCGTGCAGAGTCAAAACATGCGAGTGCCGAAATACCAGCTCAGTGAAATGATGGGAGCTTGGGAGTATTATCGGATGCCGGCGCTCATATGGCAAGTTAGAATGCCTTCCGACAAGATCGGCGACAAGCTCAAGAGCTTACTTCACGCAGTTAGCCGTTTACTCTCTCTTACTGCAGCCAAATCCATTGGGAACGATTCCCGTTGCACGATGCGCACTATAGCCCCTAAAGCAAAGTCAAGCTCTTCAATGGCTAGGGGGCCGATGCGCCTCTCCCCCTTGCCGACAGCATTGTGTCGACCTGCTCGAGCTCCATAGAAGGCCAGTCACTCGGGCTGCGTGTAAGCCACTCAGGGCCTCGCCACCATAGGCCAAAGCCCTTCAATTCACCCGGAGACAGTCCTCTTGTCGCACAGTCCGCTGGATTCTCAGCCGTGCCCACTTGCCTCCATAGCGAGGGCGAAGAATGATCCAGAATGAACGCGACCCTGTTGGCCACGTGTAAAAGAATTGTGGCGTCCGTCCAATAGAAAGACTCAATGGGTAGGACGCTTAGTGACTTAGCCGAAGTAAGCCATTTCAACAACTTGACGGCTAAAACTGAGCTACTCAGCTCCCTTCTAGGTCTTGTAGGAGTAACCCAGCAGTAAGCTATAGCACGCTCCGTCCACGCACTCGAGCCTTAGGTAAACCGAACCCGAACAAGATGTCGATGAACCGTCACAGAACACGTGAAGCTGAGCTGACACTATGCATCCTGGGGAATAATGAATCCATCGGTCTAGGCTTTTATCGCCAATCCTCAGCAACCCATCCCGAAACGCTCGCCACCGTTCGAACAGAGCGTCAGGAAGCTCGTCGTCCCACTCCAGCGCCGACTGAGTGCCATCCGCAAGCACTTTCTTTGACATGGTTACCTCCTTTAAGATCAGCTTTCCCACGATTATGATAGCCGTGAAGGGTGCAGACGCCGTCCCAAAGGTAACCGTATTGGTATGGTATTGGGCGACTTCCGGATGAACATCTATACAGCGATACATCTTCTGGATATCCGCTCCAAAAACGAAACGATATTTCCGCCAATTTAGTATAACATGCGACATGCCGTTCTGAAGGGCAGGCCCAGTCCACACACGTCGTTTAAGGATCTTCCGTTGCTAGTCCTTGCGGAGGCGTCGAAAACGATTCATTGTTTAAGCGACTGCGGCTCTTTCTGAAAGACCGCTTGATAAAGTACGCATCACCGAACTGCTTTCACTGTCCACCGCCGGCGCTATTTGCTTGAGGGCAAAGTACTCCTCGACATATTTGCACCACCGCTCCGGACTGCTCGACATACGTCCTTCCAACTGCAAGAACATATTTAGCGCTATCTGATGCGATCTTCCCAGAACCATAAGTGGATCGATGTTCGATCGAATATGTGTCTTCTGAAAAAAGGCTTCGCACCAGAGGTCCCCCTCCGATGTTAAAGAACGGTGCTCCACCAATGCTCGACATTGCCTCGGTGTCCAAGAGCAGCCGATGACAGCGTTCCTGATTCGCATCGCTCACTTCGTCCACCAAACCAGATAGAATCCACCCAAGGTGAGTGTTCTGAGCTATAGGCTCGTCTGGCAGCCCGATCCTGGTGTCCGGCAACATGATTTGCGCCAACAGGTCCACACCCAAGATGAGGTCGACTCGCTTCGATCGTGAGAAGTTCGGATCCGCCAGCGGGAGCCCTCGTATATGGTCCCAACGCTGAAGCATGAAGCTGCGACAAGGAAGACAGGAAGTAACCAAATTCAGGACATACGCGAAATCAACGTCTACTGAAAAGTCAGGGTTAACATTACTACGGATTTCAAAATTGACAGCATACTTGCACCGACGACCGCCCCCAAGACTCATCCCAAAAATAGATGTTCGTTTGCCAGATCGCTTCAGATGCAAGGACTGTACCACGTGCTCCGAGACAATGGTTGCCTCCAATCCTTGGTCGACCAGGGCATTTATGACAGCGTGCAGTCCGTTGACCGGGTTCCGCACGGTGATACGAGCAGTGGCGAGAAGGATATTTCTCGAAGACGGATCCGATGACGTTCCTGAATAGCATCCGTAAGATGCGCCGGGGTTCTGGTCTGTCGTTGGCTGCCTGCGCTGTTGAGATACGCTATCCCTGTCTGCAGGTGCACTAGGAGTCGGCGCCACATGATGCGCCGGCACCCCGCTCGGCGACTGGCTATGAGCCAAAACAGGGAAATGAAACAATGTGTGATGACGCTGCCCACAATCTTGACAGCCTTTATTACTCGTGCAGCGCGAAAGGGCATGTGACTTACTTAGACAATTGATGCATAATTTAGCCTTGCTTACTATGTCCTTCCTCTGGTAGCAGTCTAAGGCCAAAAACGTTGAGCAACGTCGCAGGATATGGTCGCCGCCGCAGTGGTAACAGACGCCGCTGGGGCGCCTAGCGTGCTCCTGTGCACTGTGCACTCGCACTTGTTTGGTAGGGTCTGAAGATCCTGAAGATCGGTACTCAATCGCATCCATTACAACCAGCCGATTGTTAAAAATGACTCCAACTCTCTGTAGGATGGAACTGTGGGACAACTTCCTTGATGGTGCTCCCAAGCGTTGTGGGTCTCTCATGGTAGCCTCGATGCTACGTAGTGTGCCAGCCAGAGGTGCGATTCCCCGTCCAAGATGCCATTCATGTGGTGGGACGAGGCAAGGATTGTTGTACCTCTTGATCATCAATCCCCAAGCCACCGAATAGTTCCCTTCCGTGAGCTGCATCTGACGGATGTCATTATCGCGGTCCCTCGGCAGCGACTCCTTGAGAAATTGAAACTTCTGCACACTACTCAGATTGGCGTTGTTGCGGATTAGGCTCGTGAAGGCATCATAATATCCTGGCCAATCGACACACGCGCCGCAGAACTTCGGAACCGACATCTGGGGCATGTTCAGCCGCACTTCCCCATCGGCGCCCCCAGACACTGGCGCCGGAGGCGCACAGGCCTCTGGTCCAAGTTTGAGCAACTCCTCCGCGAATAGCGCAATAGGCATCCGTGTACCGCTCCTCAAACTCCGACTGGAAATCCTTCGTGGCATAGGCCGACACAGAAAATCCTTCCAGGTTCACGATAACTGAATCCGTCTCCCTAAATGCGCTTCGTAACTCCTCAACTTGTTCCAGCCGTTTCTTCAGGTAAATCCTCGTTTTACTCGATTGCGTATCCTTTTTAAAATTTTGCAACAAGGATTTCACGGACTGAAATCGATTCGCCTGCAAGCTAACCAGCTGCTATAAAGTAGGAGCATCCGTTCCCGCTTTCATGTTGACCAATGTTGTAAAACCGAACTTCGCGCGCAACTCACCACCCCAAATAATAATTTAATAGAAAAACTCAGTAAATTTTATTTCGCACACAACTTGTCTACTTACTCAGTTATGTATACCAGAATCCACCCCAAGACAACGCGAAACTCAACGACCGTCTCCAAAGTTCAAAAAACTGTCGTCTTGCGCGTATGTATCGCAGTTCTCCTTTTCCGTGATTCGCAGAGCCGCCGGCCTGTAGTCTAACATGTTTTTTTTTTTGAATATGGAGGAAATGGACATAATATGTTTATGAAACATATATAAATAAATATATTAAAAAGTTAGATCAATTTGTAATAAAAACAGGCAGTGACGCAGGATCAAATTTTGTAGGCAAGATTTATCAAAATTTAATGATGAATACTTGTATAAGATTAATCTAATCATTGTGAGTCCAGGAGATGAGTTTGAATTTCATGATTAATTAAATTGTCATATTTGTAAAAAATATTATTAAATGATAGTGTTAGGCACCATTGTCATTTAACAGGTTTATTTAGGGGTGCATCTCATTCTAAATGTAACTTGGAGTATAGACTATATTAATTTATTCTAGTGTTTTCCATAATTTTTTCTAAATATGATTGTCATTTATTTATTGAAGACTTGGCTAAAATTCCTGGTAGTATTAATGCAATTCCAGTAAATAAAGAACAATATATTTCGGTGTCCAAAACCATAAAAACTTTAAATGGAAAAAAATTTGAAATTCGATTTCTTGAAACATTCAATTTTCCGGTGCAACTCTTAAAGATTATCTACAATTATATTTAAAAACTTATGTTTTCCTATTGACTGATATATTTGAAATTTTAGAAAAATATGTTTACAAATTTATTTATTAGATCATTATTGCTCAGTTTTTCACTACACCAGGTCTATCTTGGGCAGCCATGCTGAAGGTCACAAATATTCAATTAGAGTTATTAGTAAATATCGATAAGTTTAGATTTATTCAAAATAGCATTCGAGGGGTTTATTACAATGCTGCCATAGATATACAAAAGCAAATAACAAGTACTTAACAGATTATGATTCAACAAAGGAATCATCGTTTTTAATGTATTTGGATGCAAACAATTTATATGGTTGGGCAATGTCACAACCCCTTCCATACAAAATGTTTTAATGGTTGTCTCCTAATGAGTTAAAAAATTTTGATGGATATTTTTTGGAAGTAGACCTTATTTAACCCTATCGCATTCATGGAAAATACTAAAAAACGTGTAGAGATTAAATTGGTTAAAATTCAATTTTCATAGTGCAACTTAAATAAATGACGAGTTCTATGCCATCCATATGAAAAAAAATTCAGTAGTATTTGATAAGCCAATGTATTCGGGTTTTGCTGTATTGGACATATCAAAATGGAAAATGTTTGATTTTCATTACCAATACATGAAACCCAAATTTCAAGAAATTTTAGTTTAAATTATATGGATACAGACTCATTCTTCTATACTATAAAAACTAATGATTTTTATAAGGATATTCGTGGTGACATTGAATCAAAATTTGATGCATCCAATTACTTAGATAGAAGAATCGATTTATGTAATTTTAAAAAAGTTAATAAAAAGAGGTTAGGATATTTTAATGATGAGTTGAATGGAAAACCAATGAGTGAATTTATAGGTCTATGCTCCAAAGTTTATAGTTAAAAAATAGATGAAGTTGAAAACTCTTATAATAAAGCAAAAGGTGTGAGTTCCAGAAATTTAACTATGGATCATTATAAAAATGTATTACTCACTGGAACT
Source organism: Drosophila eugracilis (assembly GCF_018153835.1). Lineage (NCBI taxonomy): Eukaryota > Metazoa > Arthropoda > Insecta > Diptera > Drosophilidae > Drosophila > Drosophila eugracilis. The sequence goes on along the minus strand of NW_024573031.1, from coordinate 98,274 downwards.
CCACTTTATGGTAGTAGGACAATGTTTAGATCAAAGGCACACAAAATATCAACAAATAGGGTATATAAGAATGCTCTTTGTGCTAATAATAGCAAAAGAAAGCGTAATCATAATGAAACAGAGTTTACAATATGAAATCACGACGATCATGGAACATTATCAACAAAACATCAAAGATTAATGGAAAAGAATATTATCGATAGTATCAAATTCCTAGAAATGGAAATTATATTTTTAAGAGATATATTAAATTAAAAAAATACAGATGATAATACATTAAATAATCTAAGAGATAAGCGAGAAAACATGGAAAAATAATTATTTTATAAGTCAATTGAATTGGAAATGTTTTATTTTGATCGAGCTTATGGTAAATATAAGTAAAACAAAAAAATTTAAAAACATGTATAATATTTTATTCAAATTGTTAATATACAAATCATAAAATTGTACATATACACACATGTAAATATAATTCATTTTTTTTTAGTTTTTCTTTATAGAACCCACCCTGAATCGGATTACAAATATAATCTTATGTATGTTTTGGGGAATGTATTATTGACTTTTCTAATTTTAAAGATTTCCGTTGTATAATTCGGTGTATAGCCTTTTTCAAACACATGTTTATACTTGCTGATACGAACGTGATCACCATTTCAAATTATATGAGTCTTTTGGTATTGGTTTTTTATTAGTTGTGTTGGCACTATGTACCCTATTGTTGTAATCAAATATCAACATTTTGTAAATATCTATCGACTTATATTCCCATTGAAGCTAAACTCACGCCACATTAACTCTTTGAGTGTTCTATTAAAACGCTCGACAATTGATGCCTTAAGAGTGCTGAACGTCGAATAATGATTTATATCATAACGTTTCATTATTTGTTTAAATTTGGAAATTTTTTGGCGTTCCGTGATCTGATTTTACGATTTTCTCCATTGCTTTGGAAACATCATTGGCATTTTTTGATTGTAGTGCTTCACCCCAAGCAAATTTAGAAAACGTATCAATTACATTTAATAAGTATTGATAGCCCCTGTTAGATGTTGAATAACCACCCATTTCGACCAAATCTGCTTGTCACAGGACGTTTATTCCCTTCGTAATGACTCGTCTTCGTTGAAAATGTTTTTAAAACGGTCCGTGCAACTTGTTTACAATTGCTCGTTTAATCATATTCTTCGAATAGGTGTAAAGACTACACGTTTTATTTCAATTGTTGTGTTTTTTGGTATCGCAGTCGGTTTTGTTACATACTTAAAAATATAATTCTCAATAACTTTTATCTTTTCAAGAACTTTCTCAAATATTTGACCAGAGCTATTTGATCTCTTGTTATAGACTTCTATTTTATTTTCAAGATTTGAAAATTTTGCCAGTCGACTATTAATACTTTCATTTCCAAGTTTTCTTAGTTCTTCGCCTAACTTTATGACACTCTCATCTGTATATCATCTAAGGGTTTAATGGCCTTTTTGACTCTTTTATTTTGAGCGTTTATATTACCATCAGTATCAATAATTTGATCGCTCCCTAAATAATAGGGAAAAATTTCCTTTCAATATATGTAATTTGGCTTTGATTCCTCCAGAGTCATATACCCGAAACCAGTCGTTGTATGAAGTGAAGTGGATGTTGTAGGATTTTCATTACCGTTTATTATTTTGTTTTAATAATTTCAGCATATTTATTATAATCTATTCTATGAATATTTGTTTCTAAAATAATATTTCTATATCGTGGTCATTATAACTTTGGGGTTGTTTATGAAATATAAGAGAGTACCGACGAGGAGTAAGCTCGCAACTCATTCCTCTAAACAAATTAATCATATTATAAAATGTGTGAAAACATTTTTAATAAATAATCATTACATGAGTATAAAAATCTTTGGGTATAATGAAGAGACCTAGCAAATAATTGGACCACTTTTTCAATAGGAGATTGAGAAACCATATCATTAATATATACGAGGTGTGTTCAAAAAGTAAGGTGACTCTTCAAATTTCGCGAATTTCAAATTTTTCGATTATCGAAACCTTTTAGAAGTTATACGAGGTGTGTTCAAAAAGTAAGGTGACTTTTCAAATTTCAAATTTTTCAAATTTTTCGATTATCTTCAGTTTTGGGAACAAGAAAAAGTCACATGGGGCCAAATCCGGTGAATATGGTGGCTGAGGCATTATTGTGGTGTTGTTTTTGGCCAAAAAATCCAAATCCTTTGATCCATATTTTTCGATAGCAAAAAATCGCCGAGCTCGCAAAATAACTTGTAACTTTACGCCTCTACAACCAAACAAAAGAGGATGTTCCATTGAAACTTGGTACAGATGTTAGGGAAGAGTGTACCAATATAACAAAACAAAAAATCGATAATCGAAAAATTTGAAATTCGCGAAATTGAAGAGTCACCTTACTTTTGAACACACCTCGTACTATAATTAAGCATGTATTCCCTCCTCTCGCAGTTCCTCTATTATTGAGAAAATCGCATTTTTGTGATTGTTGTTATATGCAATATAATCATTCCAATATATGATATTTGGTTCTGATTTTTTCAGAGTGGAGTGGATCTTGTAGGTTATTCATTATCATTTATTATTTTATTTAAATAATTTTATTATTATTATTCACGTTTTCTATGAAAATTTGTTTCTAAAATAATATTTTTATATGTATTTAAATCGTGATCATTGTAATTTTGGGGTTGTTTATGAAATATAAGAGAGTACAGACCAGGCGTTTACTCGTAACGCATTTCACTAGGCACATTATTCCCTAATAATAATACATTATATGAACTTTTAAATCATAATCATAATTTTTATTATCCATCTCATCTTCTATATTTATATTTTCTCTCATTTCAGTTTTTTCTGTAGGCATTGATATAGGTTCCGTCTCACTCTGTTTGTCCGCATAATCAGGTGTTTCGTTTGTTAAAAGAAATCATTATACGAGTCACTATCATTTATAGATCGGTACTGAGATACATTTCTGTTTGTCTAGTGTTCTCTCCCATTGGTTGATAGTACAATTCATCGACATCTGTAATGTCATTCTAATACTTTTTATTTTGGTATAATTCACGTTTAACCTTGGCTCCTTCATTTTTTATTAAAAATGTCTGCTCGCAACTCATTCCTCTAAACAAATTAATCATATTATAAAATGTGTGAAAACATTTTTAATAAATAATCATTACATGAGTATAAAAATCTTTGAGTATAATGAAGAGACCTAGCAAATAATTGGACCACTTTTTCAATAGGAGATTGAGAAACCATATCATTAATATATACTATAATTAAGCATGTATTCCCTCCTCTCGCAGTTCCTCTATTATTGAGAAAATCGCATTTTTGTGATTGTTGTTATATGCAATATAATCATTCCAATATATGATATTTGGTTCTGATTTTTTCAGAGTGGAGTGGATCTTGTAGGTTATTCATTATCATTTATTATTTTATTTAAATAATTTTATTATTATTATTCACGTTTTCTATGAAAATTTGTTTCTAAAATAATATTTTTATATGTATTTAAATCGTGATCATTGTAATTTTGGGGTTGTTTATGAAATATAAGAGAGTACAGACCAGGCGTTTACTCGTAACGCATTTCACTAGGCACATTATTCCCTAATAATAATACATTATATGAACTTTTAAATCATAATCATAATTTTTATTATCCATCTCATCTTCTATATTTATATTTTCTCTCATTTCAGTTTTTTCTGTAGGCATTGATATAGGTTCCGTCTCACTCTGTTTGTCCGCATAATCAGGTGTTTCGTTTGTTAAAAGAAATCATTATACGAGTCACTATCATTTATAGATCGGTACTGAGATACATTTCTGTTTGTCTGGTGTTCTCTCCCATTGGTTGATAGTACAATTCATCGACATCTGTAATGTCATTCTAATACTTTTTATTTTGGTATAATTCACGTTTAACCTTGGCTCCTTCATTTTTTATTAAAAATGTCTGCTCGCAACTCATTCCTCTAAACAAATTAATCATATTATAAAATGTGTGAAAACATTTTTAATAAATAATCATTACATGAGTATAAAAATCTTTGAGTATAATGAAGAGACCTAGCAAATAATTGGACCACTTTTTCAATAGGAGATTGAGAAACCATATCATTAATATATACTATAATTAAGCATGTATTCCCTCCTCTCGCAGTTCCTCTATTATTGAGAAAATCGCATTTTTGTGATTGTTGTTATATGCAATATAATCATTCCAATATATGATATTTGGTTCTGATTTTTTCAGAGTGGAGTGGATCTTGTAGGTTATTCATTATCATTTATTATTTTATTTAAATAATTGTATTATTATTATTCACGTTTTCTATGAAAATTTGTTTCTAAAATAATATTTTTATATGTATTTAAATCGTGATCATTGTAATTTTGGGGTTGTTTATGAAATATAAGAGATTACAGACCCGGCGTTTACTCGTAACGCATTTCACTAGGCACATTATTCCCTAATAATAATACATTATATGAACTTTTAAATCATAATCATAATTTTTATTATCCATCTCATCTTCTATATTTATATTTTCTCTCATTTCAGTTTTTTCTGTAGGCATTGATATAGGTTCCGTCTCACTCTGTTTGTCCGCATAATCAGGTGTTTCGTTTGTTAAAAGAAATCATTATACGAGTCACTATCATTTATAGATCGGTACTGAGATACATTTCTGTTTGTCTGGTGTTCTCTCCCATTGGTTGATAGTACAATTCATCGACATCTGTAATGTCATTCTAATACTTTTTATTTTGGTATAATTCACGTTTAACCTTGGCTCCTTCATTATACCCGTTACTCGTAGAGTAAAAGGGTATACTAGATTCGTTGAAAAGTATGTAACAGATAGAAGGAAGCTTTTGCGACCCTATAAAGTATATATATTCTTGATCAGGATCAATAGCGAAGTCGATTGGGCCATGTCCGTCTGTCCGTCCGTCCGTCCGTCCGTCCGTCCGTCCGTCCGTATGAACGCTGAGATCTCAGGAACTATAGCAGATACAAAGTTGAGATTAAGCATAAAGATTCCTGAGGTCCCGGGACAGCGCAAGTTTATTACAGCATCCTGCCACGCCCACTCTAACGCCCACAAATCGCAAAAAACTAAAATTGCTGAAATCTCAGGAACTATTGCAGTTAGAAAGTTGAAAATCAGAAAGTATAATCCTTAGATGACAGCGCATCTTATAGTAGTACTACTATCCGGCCGCACCCACCCATACGCCCACAAGGCTCAAAAGACGGTTTACAGATTTTCTAGAAAAGCTGATATCTCGGTAACTATAAGTGATAGAAAGGATTAAGCATGTAGGTTTCTATGATGCTCCCAATGCGAATTATTTTTTTCCGATCAAGCCACGCCCACTCTAACGCCCACAAAACCCGAAAACCAAAAAATGCAAAACTCTCGAAAACTATAAGAGCTAGACAATTTTGCTTAGAAACACATATTTAGGAGATGCCTCTGCAACTTGCCACGAAGATGCATTTGGCCACGCCCACTCTAACGCCCACAAACCGCGGAAAACTGTGGCGTCTATAATATTAGTATGAATGCCTTTGTTTGACATTGTATAACTTATTTCTGTTAATATCTATCGATTTACCAAAGATTTTTCAAATCGGAACATTATTTCGCTATTTATGAAGAAATTAAGGTTATAAGGCCTCACATGGGCAGTGACGTCACTATAAGCATACTCAACATACTTCCTCTGGCAATAGGTGGCGCTTTGTGAATTACCACTAGGAAAATAATATTTTAAAATTTTGTAAAACAGTAACGGGTATCTTATAGTCGCGGCACTCGACTATAGCGTTTCCTCTTGTTTTTTATTAAAAATGTCTGCTTTAACGAAAATATAATAAATATATTATCTTCAAGACAGATCTCGCTTTTGTTAATTGAGCTAACACATTATTATTGTAACCTGTATAAATTTAGATAAAGTATATTTTAAAAATACGTAATCTTTATGTAATTATTATTCAGTTACTCAATCTATACTGTTTACTCAAAGCTACTGCATCTAATATCTATATTACCATCAACCTCCATCCATCCCATAAAACAAATAAAATATGAAAATAAAAAATATATCGGATTTTTATTATATTTCCTTTATTATTTTTTAATTTTATTTACTTATTTCTAAATATAAATTATCATTACTTTTATGAATATTTAATTTTCCATCAACCATTTCCGCAATAAATTCTTCCTGAAGATGTGTTTACCAGAGAACGTCAAGGGTGTCTTTTTTCGGCACCCGAATCACACTCATACATTTCGAGTGTGTGTCGCACTCATGAACAGCAAGAAAAAGAGCACACACCCGGAGTGCACAGATCGCTTTGTGCGTTTTGGGTGTTTGCGTTTTTGACACCCGCTCAATTCTATGCACATGATCCTAATGCACAGACACCCGACACACTCATAGCAAATGAAGCGAGTGTCTGAGACACCCATGTTTTTGGGAAAAGTGAGTCGAGTGTCTTGAAATGAGTCGGGTGTCTTGAAATGATTCGAGTGTCTTGAAATGAGTCGGGTGTTTCGGGTGTCTTCGACTGATCTGAGTGTTTCGGGTGTCTTCAGCTGTATTGCATGGACAGGTCATTGAGGGTTGACCGAATAATTTTACATGAAAGGAAGAAAGGAAATCCCAATAATGGTCCCTTTAAAAAGGCCAAATATTTTATGATTTTCCATGTTTTTAATAAAAGTTACTGAAGACGGGAATAATTTGTATTATTAGAAATATACTTTTCTAAGATTAAATTATTGGGATTTCCTTCCTTCCTTTCATGTAAAATTCCGTTCTCTGGTGTTTACCTTTCCGGGGTGTATAGAAAGTAGTCCTCCAACTCCAGAACAAGGGATTTTCCAATCTTCGTCCTTTTACACTCCGCCTTGAGTGAAAAAAAAGGTTGGATTATCCTCATCAGTAAATCGAATTAAACTTCTGTAGTCTCCTCATTTTTGTAGTTGTTGTTCTCCATCTTCATTTAATTATATATTGTTTTTTATTAATAAGTTGTTTTTTTGTTGTTAATCAGTTGTTTTTTTGGTCACTTGTATAACGTCTGCTGAATGTAAAGTCGAAACTTGGACTGTGAGTTTTGAAGTAGGCAGTCCCCGATCTTTATACCGTTTAGAAGTTGCAAATATAAACATATATATGGCACATTTGATTTATTTCTGTTATGTCGTTTCTTTTACTCCATATCCTCTTTCAATGTTCTATCATTGTTTATTGTTTTTTCAATGGCTGCACTTCCACTAGCTATTGGTAAAAAACACCAATTTTGGGTATATTAATTATTCTTTGTACTTTCACGTTTTTCTTTGAACACATTGTCGATTGCACTGATTTTCCTGCAATTTTAATTGCACTCAAAATGTTCAATGCCATAAGTGCTGTCTGGTACTTTTACTTATGACTAAGCATTATAAATGAATCTGAAGTGTAGCTTTTAACTAAATCCTCTTAGTATAGCGTTTTCTTTACAAGCCTCATCCAGTTTACTTATTTCTTGATCCCCTCGTTTCAAAAGTTTTTCTACCTGTATATCTGGTCCACAAAAATTATATCCTTCAAACGGTAATGTATTAATAAAGTTTTCCGTTAAAAATTATAAACACTAATAAATCGATTATAATAATGTTTCCCCATTTATAAATCTAAACGGAAAAATTATCTTTAGTAATATCGACGATAAAAAAGAGAAAAAACAATCTCCGCGACATATTTCTCTCTTACCTAATACAAAAATAGTTCTTGCTTTGGTTGGACCTTCAAATTGTGGTTAAACCAACATTATACTTAGTTTGATAGAGAGTCCCACCGGTATAAAATTCGAGAATATTTATGTGTTTTCTAAGAGCTTATATCAACCTAAATATGAGTACTTGGAAAAATTAATAAAACCTATTAAAGGAATGGGATATCATACTTTCTCTCATAACGATGGTGTATTAGACCCGAGTGAAGCAAAAAATAATTCTAATATGATATTTGATGATGTAGCTTGTAAAAACAAGACAACATAAGATCGTATTTTTGTATGGATCGTCATAAGAATATTGATTCCTTTTATTTATGTCAAACATATACCCATATACCTAAACACTTGATTCTTGACAATGAAAACTTTATTACAATGTTTAAACAAGATGATTTAAATATGCGACATATATATAGAGATCATATTAATACAGATACGGGAAACAACACATTCGTAATTTTGGGGTTGTTTATAAAGTATAAAACTCTTTCCTTATGAATATTTAGATTCAGCTAGTCGACTTGAGGAAACTTCCCTACTATCAAACACATCATTCTATAGTAACTTGACGGAAAAGGAATGCTCTGAAGATGATTATAAGCACGCGCATACTGTCTGGTCACAATTTTCCTGTGCAACTCTTAAAGATTATCTAGAATTATATTCAAAAACTGATGTTTTCCTATTGACTGATATATCTGAAAATTTTAGAAAAATATGTTTACAAATTTATTCATTACACTCTGCTCAGTTTTCACTACACCAGGTCTATCTTGGGCAGCCATGCTAAATGTCACAAATATTCAACTAGAGTTATTAGTAGATATCGATTAATTATTCAATTATTCAAAATAACATTTGGGGGGTTAAGTACAATGTTGCCATAGATATACAAAAGCAAATAACAAGTACTTAACAGATTATGATTTAACAAAGGAATCATAATTTTTAATGCATTTGGATGCAAACAATTTATATGGTTGGGCAATGTCTTAACCCCTTCCATACGAAGGGTTGTCTCCTAATGAGTTAAAAAATTTTGATGTACATAACATATCTATTGATAGTGAGTATGGATATTTTTTGGAAGTAGACCTCATTTACCTCTATCGCATTCATTATACACATAATGATCTACCGTTTTGTCGGTCAAATAGTTTCGAGTCTAAAGAAAATCAATTTCAAAAATTAATAGCTGCCTCGGGAACAAAAAAAATTATGTAATTCATTTTAGAAATTTGCAGCAATGTATACAAAATGGGTTAATATTAATAAAGATTCATAGAGGGGTTCGCTTTTTACAAAAACCTTGGCTAAAAACTTATATAGATTTAAATACTTTACATAGACATAATGCCAAGAATAAATTTAAAAAACATTTTTTTAAATAATAATAATAAACTCAGTCTATGGGAAAACTATGGAAAATCCTGAAAAACGTGTAGATGTTAAATTGGTTACTACATGGAAGTCTACAGATATTCATAAATTCGGTCAAAAAAAACAGTGTGCTAAAAATTTAATTTCAAAATTCAATTTTCATAGTGCAACTAAAATAACATAAGTTCTATACCATTCAAAAAAAAAACCTTTCAGTAATATTTGATAAGCCAATGTATTTGGGTTTTGCTGTATTTGACTTATCAAAGTGGGAAATTTATGATTTTTATTACCAACATATGAAACCCAAGTTTTAAGAAAATTTAGTTTTAAATTATATGGATACAGAATTAGATTCATCTATACTACAAAAACTGACGATTTTTATAAGGATTTTCGTGGTGATATTGAATCAAAATTTGAGACATCCGATTATTTATGTGGCAGAATTGATTCATATAATTTAAAAAAAGTTAATAAAAAGAGGTTAGGATATTTTAAAGATGAGTTGAATAGAAAACCGAGTGAATTTATAGGTCTATGCTCTAAAGTTTATAGTTATAAAATAGATGAAGTCTTATAATAAAGAAAATGGTCTGAGTTCCAGAAATTTAACTATGGATTATTATAAAAATGTATTAATCACTGGTACTCCACATTATGGTAGTAGGACAATGTTTAGATCAAGGGCACACAAAATATCAAGAAATAGGGTATATAAGAATGTGCTTTGTGCTAATGATAGTAAAAAAAAAAGTAAACATAATGAAACAGAGTTTACAATGTTAAATCACGACGACCATGGTACATTATCAATAAAACATCAAAGGTTAATGGAAAAGAATACTATCGATAGTATCAATTTCCTAGAACTGGAAATTATATAAGAGATATAATAAATTAAAGAAATACAGATGATAATACATTAAATAATCTAAGAGATAAGCGAGAAAACATAGAAAAATAATTATTTTATAAGTCAATTGAATTGGAAATGTTTTATTTTGATCGAAACAACAAAAATTGTAAAAACATGAATAATATTTAATTAAAATTGTTAATATACAAATCATAAAATTGTACATATATACACATGTAAGTATAAGATTTAAATTTTTTTTTTTTTTTAATGAAAAAATTAACAAAACAAAAATGAAAACAAGAGGAAACGCTATAGTCGAGTGCCGCGACTATAAGATACCCGTTACTGTTTTACAAAATTTTAAAATATTATTTTGCTAGTGGAAATTCACAAAGCGCCACCTATTGCCAGAGGAAGTATGTTGAGTATGCTTATAGTGACGTCACTGCCCATGTAAGGCCTTATAACCTTAATTTCTTTATAAATAGCAAAATAATGTTCCGAATTAAAAAATCTTTGGTAACTCGATAGATATTAACATAAATAAGTAACACAAGGTAAAACGAAGGCATTCATAATAATATTATAGACGCCACAGTTTTCCGTTGTTTGTGGGCGTTAGAGTGGCCCTGGCCGGATGCAACTTCGTGGTAAGTTGCAGAGGCATCTCTTAAATAAGTGTTCCTGAGCAAACTTTTGTAACTCATATAGTTTTCGAGATTTTTGCATAATTGGTTTTTCGGGTTTTGTGTGCGTTAGAGTGGGCGTGGCTTGATCGGAAAAAAACAATTTGCATTGGCAGCATCATAAAAACCTACATGCTTAATCCGAACTTTCTATCACTTATAGTTACCGAGATATCAGCTTTTCTAGAATATCTGAAAACCGTCTTTTGAGCCTTTTGGGCGTATGGGTGGGTGTGGCCCGATAGTAGGACCACTATAAGATGCGCTGGCATCTAAAGATTATACTTTCTGAATTTCAACTTTCTAGCTCTAATAGTTCCTGAGATTTCAGCAATTTTAGTTTTTTGCGATTTTTGGGCGTTAGAGTGGGCGTGGCAGGATGCTGTAATAAAATTGCGCTGTCCCGGGACCTCAAGAATCTTCATGGTTAATCTCAACCCTGTATCTGTTATAGTTCCTGAGATCTCAACGTTCATACGGACGGACGGACGGACGGACCGACAGACGGACATGGCTCTATCGACTTCGCTATTGATCCTGATCATGAATATATATACTTTATAGGGTCGCAAACGCTTCCTTCTATCTGTTACATACTTTTCAATGAATCTAGTATACCCTTTTACTCTACGAGTAACGGTTATAATTAAATATAACATTGTCTTTTCATTTGGTATTTTGTACTATATAATTTCCTCTTTATTTACCCAGCTGTCTTTATCCATTGAAAAGCCAAGCCAATTTACCAAAAATGTATCCACTCTTCGCTTTAAAATGTTCTCAACTAGAAAAGTGTTTGGAAATTCAGTCTTTTTGAGTTCTTCTTTATAGAACCCACCCTGAATCGGATTACCGTTATAAAGTAAGTATGTTTTGGGGAATGTATTATTGACTTTTCTAATTTTAAAGATTTCCGTTGTATAATTCGGTGTATACCCTTTTTCAAACACATGTTTATACTTGCTGATACGAATTCGTGCTGATCACCATTTCGTAGTTTACTCTCAACATATATCTTTATGAGATTATATGAGTCTTTTAATAATTTTTTTTCATTAGTTGTGTTGGCACTAATTGGGCTCATTTTTATGGTTCTATGTGCCCTATTATTGTAATCGAATATAAACTTTTTTTTTTAATTTTCTATCCACTATATTCCCATTGAAGCTAAACTCACGGCACATTGACTCTTTGAGTGTTCTATTAAAATGCTCGGCAATTGATGCCTTAAGGGTGCTGAACTCTGTTTAAATGTTGTACTTTTTTTGGCGTTCTGTTCCGAATCATCATTGGCATTTTTTGATTGTAATGCTTCACCTCAAGGAAATTTAGAAAACGTATCAATTACATTTAATAAGTATCGATAACCCCTGTTAGATGTTGAATAACCACCCATTTCGACCAAATTTGATTGCCACAGGTCGTTTATTCCCTTCGTAATGACTCGTCTTCGTTAAAAATGTTTACGAGACGGTCCGTGCAACTCATTTGCAATTGCTCGTTTAATCATATTATTTGAATTGGTTTATAGGATACACCTTCTATTTCAATTGTTGTCTTTTTTGGTATCGCTGTCGGTTTTGTTACATATTTAATAATATTGTCCTCAATAACTTTACTTTAACTAAATCCTTTTTATGGGAATATGCTGTATCGTGCTCTTTACAAACCTCACCCCGTTTATTTATTCCTTGATCACCTCGCTTCAACGATTTTCTAGCTGTGAACCCGGCCCACAAAATTTATATCCTGGTATATGGGCTTCAAACGGTAATGTATTAATTAAGTTGTTGACAAGATCACCACCTCGTTTGCAATTGAAAACACTAATGAATCGATTATAAAAACGCTTCCCCATTATATTGATGCTTAATCATCGAAGATTTCTCATCGAATGAGGTACGTAAGCTTTAAGAATGCGTTTAATAAGTCATAAACAAAAAATTATCGTTAGATATATCAACGCTGAAAACGATAAAAAACAACCTCCACGACATAGCTCTCTCCTTATACGATAAGAGCTCTTATTGTTGGACCTTCAAATTGTGGTAAAACCAACATTATTCTCAACTCAATATTTATGTGTTTTCTAAGATTTTATATTAACCAAAATATGAGTACGTGTAAAAATTAATAAAACCTATTAAAGAAATCGGATACCATACCTTCTCTCATAACGATTGTGTATTGACCCGAGTGAAGCAAAAAATAATTTTATTTGATATTTCGTGACGTAGCTTGTGAAAAATAAGTCAACATAAAATCGATTTTTTGTATGGATCGTCATTAGAATATTGATTGCTTTTATTTATGCTAAACGTACACCCATATACCTGAACAATTGATTCGTGTCAATGCAAACTTTATTATAACGTTTAAACCAAATTAATCAAATATGCGACATATTTATAGAGATCATATTAAGTCAGACAAGGGATACGACAGATTCGTGAAAAGTTTTTTAATATGTTAAGGGGATAAATTTGGATGCTTTCTTATAAGTAAAGATATCATTAAGGATAATGGAAGATATAAAAAAGGTTTTTTTTTTATTCGCTCGACTCCCGTTGCTTGTCGTGCAACCCACCTCCTGCCGCAGGCGACCTAAAAGGGCGTGGCTATCAATTTCACCCTTAAGAAGTCTATGGATATAGAAGAAACCAAGCATCGCCCTATGATTAGCGAGATATATTTTCCCCTGGCGCCATCTACCGGAGTATCAGCGAAGCTTTTACGATCTAAAGGGGCAGAGGGAATCTAATCCCTTTATTAGGGGTGAAATGTGGTAAGCTGGCAAACAATGACTATACGGAAAACTACAACCTCTTGTTTCCCTTGTGGGAAACATTATAACTGTGCGAGCATCTTTCTTATTGGTCCTATATTTCGTGTTTCTACACATATCTGGAGTTTTTACTCACCCATACATACCTACACAGACGCTTACTTACTAATATAAAAATTAATTATTTAGGGTCAGGAATATACATTCCAGTACTCTTAAATAACGGATGGGGGATCGGAAAACAAATCATGACCTGGTCGTCAAATTTTATTACTTATTTGAACACGTACAGAACACTCATTTTAAAAATTTTAATTTATGAGTTTATTATATCTGTGCCAAAATCAACACTGATTAAAAGGACTTGCTGGGTGGTAATATATGGATATTGGGTTTCGGAGATGGGGAAACAATATTTTAATCACTAATGTGAGTGGTTAATAGACCATAAATCTGTGCCAGAAGCCGCATTATCCTTCTACTGACTATGTATTTAACAAGAACAGACTTAGCAAATGGCTTTCAACAAATTCAAGTGAACCCACGCGACGCAAGCAAGACAGTATTAATTGTCGAAAATTAACATTATGATATCACGAGAATGCCTTGGGTCTCAAGAACGCCCCTGCGTGTTCCATCACAAAAATCCCTTTGTAGGTCATTTCAGACCTTACCTCTTCGTAAGTAAATTCGATGTAGTCGTAGTCCATATGCCATTAATATGGATAGAAAATCTAAAATGCCAGAATCTAAAACTACTTCGATGGAAACGAAGCCGTTGACGCACTCAGCAGAATTAAGCCAAATTTGTAAGTAACTAAAAATTATTCCTATCGCTTCACAACCAACAAATCACTTCAATAGTCAAGTAATATTCCGTACCGGATCATCAACATCAAGACCATTAGAAACACCATTCTGCCATTAAATAAGACACATAATCACAGAACCCGTGCAACTTTCGATTCCGTGATGAACGAATAAAACATTCGCAATATTTGCACTAGACGGGATTTCAAAAAAATAGAAGAGTCCTATAATAACTATTTCTTCGAAAATAACAAAATTTCCTGCTGTATAATAGACTTACCGAAATCTCTAATCTCCATGAGCATGAAAACAAAGTCCGTACAAACCACTTTAAAACCACTTTATAGACACCCCCATGTTTTTATAATCGCCTTGCTATTGTAGCGAAATACTAAACAAAAGCCCAATAGTAGCGCCATGTTATCAATACTTTTTCAATGTGTCTGACGTCTATTTGTATATTTGGTATTATAACAATTTTATTTTTTCTTGGGTTTCAATTATGTTAGTATCCTGTAAATTAACATTATTCCAAAAATATAAAATAATTTGCTTACCTATCCAAAAATTTTTTAAATGGCTTTCCTTTAAGTTGGGTAAATATTTCTTCCATGTAAGGCTGTAAAATTATTCATAAAATTAAAATTTAAGAACGTATGGTTGAATATAATATTAATATAGCAACAGTATCAACATATTTTAGTTTATTTTACAATTACAATTTTATATAGGTTAATTAAGCAACCTTCAAAAACCATACCGAATTGAAATACAAGAAGAAACGCTATAGTCGAGTGCCGCGACAATAAGATACCCGTAACTGTTTTACACAATTTTAAAATAATCATTTTGCTAGTGGAAATTCACAAAGCGCTTATTGTCAAAGAAAGCAAGTTGAGTAACTGATAGTGACGTCACTGCACATGTGAGGCCCACATTTCTTCATGTATAGCGAAATAATTTTCCGATTTGAAAAATCTTTGGTAAATAAATAGACATTCATTATAATATTATGGACGCCACAGTTTTCCACAGTTTGCGCGTTAGAGTCGGCGGGGCCAGACGAAAATTGGCGTCGAGCTGCTGTGGGATTTCCAAAATATGTACTCCTAAGCCTAACTTTCTAGCTCTTATAGTTCCCGAGATATTCCCGTTCTTGGTTTTCCTGTTTTTTTGCGTGTTAGAGTGGGCTTGATGGAAAAATCAATTTGCATTAGGGGCACTATTAAAACCTACGTTCTCCGAGTCCGAACGTTTTATCTCTAATAATTACCGAGATATCAACTTTTCTACAAAATGCTAATGGTACCACCATAAGAAGCGGTGGCATCTCAAGATTGTACATACTTAATCTCAATTAATTCCTGAGATTTCAGAGACAACGCTTCCATCTAAATGTTACATACTTTTCATCGAAACTAGTATACCCTTTTACTCTACGAGTAACGGGTAAAACAGTAAACAGTTGAAGGCTCAGCACTGCTAAATAAATATCAGCCGTGCTTATATTAAAATAAGCTGAAAACGCAGAAACGTTGAAAATACATGTTGTTTAAGAAGCAGTTACATTGATTTATATGTATACCAAATATTTTCATCAAGATGTGAAACAGAGAATAAATAACGATGGATTCAGAAATCCACAAATATGTGCCGTTACCTCAAGAATTACCAGCAACAGCAGTTACGCAGAAAACAACCACTAATGCCGGTACTCGCAAGTCTGCAAGAAGCAAAAATAAACGAGGCCGAAAAGGAAAAGACGCAACAAGAAATTATTGAGAGAGCGCAAGTTACAAACATGCCGTTGAACAGTCACACAACATTTTGGAAAACTATAATATCTTTCAGCAAATGGTCCAGCTACTCAGATTGAAAATTCAAGTAGATGAAAACTACCAAAATTACAGGAAAATTTTTCTAATTCCAGATTTTGATGGCCACAGTGTGCCTTGAAACATTGGTTTCAAAAGAGTTAACCGCTGACGCTTAATCGAAAAAAGTTCACGCAATCTCGTGCAAAAATGACAGGCATAGCTGCCCTTTATTTATCGGCTTGTGTATAATGTCGAGAGTAGTCATCTAGCTGATACCAGAATCATGGCATACATTTTTTTAGCATTACTGCATGCTGAATTAATTTTTTTTATCTGTAAGACAAGCCGAGATAAGCGCCCGCAAATCGCCGATCGCTCGGCTCGCCCCATTATATTTGTTCTTTATCGCTGTAGAATCGTAGGCGCAGCGCTGCGCAAATAAAACATAGAAAACATCTCTTTCAGCCTTTTCTTTTTCACCGTTCACGGCACCTCATTTTTTTCGTGCAATTATAAATTGTAAAATATAATATCTAGAAGCAGGTGACATAAATTAATGATTTGGAGGAGCATACTTCTACGCTATGTTCAACACGGTGGTGGGAACAAACAGCATCTTCGTTCCTGCTTGGATGGTGCAGCGTTGGACACAATTTGATCCCTGGAACCCACTGAGGGAATTATGACAGGGCTTTAAAACTATTGATTTTACGCTTTAATAATAAATTGTTACATTTCCAGGCACTTGTTCGATCCGCCAGTAGTTTGCGGCAATTGAGCGACAAGCCAAATTCGCACTTTCGCGCCCTTAATACTATACAACTACGCAGGAAATTCTTGACGATGTTTTAATCCATTTCATCTCTTCAAAACTGGGCCATTAGAACCAGGAGAGGAAGCTCCGCCCCCGAAATGGGACCAATTTTCCAAATTTTTGGATCTTTGGTGCCGCATGATGGAGAACTCGGAATGCGCTATGGTAGACCATACACCTAGCAAACAGGTGGGAAATGTAGCTAGTAGAAGTCATCGCACCACACACTCCTTCGTCTTCGACATTGCCATTGTGTTTATTATGTAAGTCAAAGGAACATTATTTGAAGAAATGTGGGCATTTCTTCTAGGATTGATTCCAACTCAGCGCTACAACGAAGAAAAAAGGTTGCACCTTTGTATAAATTGCCTACGGAAGGGACACAGCTTACGGTAATGCAAATCTGGTAGCTGTAGGAACTGCCACCAGAAGCATCATACTCTTCTGCATATGCAATCGACTCCCATTGCAACCCTTCCGCAGCCTGGTCCTGAAATGCTGCCACATACCTACTTTTAAGTTTCTGTAGCCTTGCCCAAACCACCACCTGCACCTTGCTTACCACCGCAATAGTTTATGTCAAAAACCGCTCTGGCGTATTCGTGCCTTGCAGGGCCCTACTCGCTCGGCCTCACAAATCAACTTCGTCACCTCTCGTTTCGCAAACTGCAACTTCAAATCCATCGCTCAACCATCTCCATATCAGGGATCGCCGAGTTCTTGCTAGCATCGGATAAGACGGTTACTTGCTTATTGGTGGTAAGTGAATTCTTCGAACTGCTTGGTTTAGGACAACTTCGTTTAGGAAAGCATTTACCCACCCTGCAGAAAACCAGACTTGGCTGTTTCGTCTCACGGTGTCTAAATTCAAGGAATTTAATTCAATTCAAGAGCCTAGCACTCAGTTGGAATCAGAATTAATTTCTGACACATCAAAGAAAAGTTGCCCAGATTCTACAACACCATTTCGAAAGAGAATGCTCTATGCGAGCAGTTGTTTCAACCACAACCTTCGCACTTTCGTTTTAAGGCACTCGAGGCTAAATTGGCATCTAAAAACGCGGATATTGCAAGAGCGTTGGTCCTAGCTTGGGATACCCTATCGGATAATTTGCTCTTCAGCGTTTCAAGCTGGTGGACAGACTGTCCGGAAATCAAACGCAGCATTCTTTCAACAATTGCTACATTCTACGATCCACTTGGATTAATAGTCCCAATCATCACCAAGGCTAAGCTTGACTGGGATGAGTCCTTACCGCAATCTTTGCACTCGTAAAAGATAGAAAACAACTCTTTCAGCCTTTTCTTTTTTTCCGTTCACGGCACCGCATTTTTTTCATGCAATTATAAATTGTAAAATATCTAGAAACAGGTGGCATAAATTAATTCCCTCCTCAAAACATATAACATTACGCTACTCTACGAGTGTTGTTGGAAACGGAATTTGGGCAAAGGCGTGTATGCAGTGCTAATCTACACAAAGAATTGTCAGTATAAAGGACTGTAAGGGACATATCACATTTATGAGCAGTTTGCCGAAGAAAAAAAGGAGGACAACAATCATAACAGCACGGTTAAGCAAACAATTTTATTATCTGCTGCGCGGTATCCCCGTGACTTATTCATAAGACCAAAAGCAAAAATAGGCCACACATTCGGATAATCTGGAGTTCGGTCTTGAAAATTGTCAATATAAAAATACCAAGTATAATTCGCAATAAAGCAAAGTTTTTGCCATGAGGATCAGTGTTTTGAGGAGGGCATTAATTTGCGGATCACCGCAACTCGATCGATGCCATCATCTCCGGAGATGGTGCTCACCATGTCGAGGCCCCACCGTAAGGAAGGTAAGTTTTCCTCCTTGATGAGGACCAAGTTGCCTGGCTATGCGTTGTGCTCGGGGGAGCGCCATTTGGTCCGTTCCTAAAGCAACAAGAGGTAGTCGGCGCCCCGTTTTTTCCAGAATATTTGCTGCATTTGGCACACACGCTGTCACCGGATCAGACGATCGAGGTTGAGATGGGTGACGTCCGGTTCGTTCATTGGTGTAAGTACAGAGGGCACAGAGGGCGCCGTGAGTTCAACATTGCGGAATTTTCACAAACAAGCGTTTGCAGAATAGATTTTCCCACAACGCAAACAAAGTGGTACTTGGCAGATTTCACAGCAGCTTCCCACAAGCCTCATAAGTGCCGAGAACGAGTAAAAATTCCACTTGATTTCCATCGAAGTAAGGGAACTCTGTTACTCGCTGTGGTTAGGATCGCTAAGGAACAACTGCTGAAGCTTAATGAGCTCGTTCTTGGCCCCTCATAAAATTGGTTGCGTTGTCCGTCTAAATCGTTTGAGGCTTCCCAACAAACGATTGCGTTAAAAGATCCTCGACGAATTCTAAATGCGTAGCCTTAGTGGCGAAATAAACGATGATGGCTATGTAGCATTTTATAGGCGGCCTGTTTCTGACTTCTGACTTTGAATGAAAAAAATCAATGATGGCTGAGGTAATAATCGATTGAAGCCGATATATGTAACAGAAAACTCTCTGAATTTTCTCAAAAGAATTCTTTACATGCCAAAACTATTGCAGAATTTGACCAACAATGAAAGGTGTATGCTGGAGGCAAAATTTCCGATACTTGAGATCTGAGCTCGGGCAACAAAAAGAGCTGCACATAACTCCAGATTGGGAATGGCGAGGGTCTTCAAGGGCACAAATCTTGACTTTCAACAAAGAAGTGTCGATGACACTACCCCTTCACACTCCGAGCGAACATAAATGCAACCGCCGTACGCGGCCATGCTTGCATCACAAAATCCATGATTTTTCATGATAAGTTATTCTGTAAAACAAAGAGAGGAAATTTGAAACAAGTAACGCTTGCGATCTGTGACATGTCCTCCAACGAAGACTAGTGCAAAGATTGTGGTATGGACTCATCCCAGTCATGCTTATCCTTGGTGATGAGTGGCTATTAATCCAAGTGGATCGTAGAATGTAGCGATTGTTGAAAGAATGCTGCTCTTGATTTCCGGATGGTATTTAAACCAGTTTGAGACACTGAAGAGCAAATTATGCGATATAGTGTCCCAAGCCCAACCCAAGGCCTTTGAAACATCCGTTACGTCGTGAAACTTTAAAGTCTTTTCCCGATCTGACCCATCTAATTCTTCAGACGCCGCGGGCTCGTTAAAGCACAATTTTCGAATCTGATAATGTCCCTTATCTTAACTTGTTGACGAATTTTAACAACCTCTTCAATACTCTCTGCTCCTGAAATTAAATCGCTCACGTTAAAATTTTTGAGTATGATTTTGGCTGCTAAGGGAAACTCAGCTTCATCATCATAAGACAGCTACAGCTTTGCTTAGTGCCGTACTTAACGGTGTCAAGCGAGTATAATTGAATTTCATCTTCCGCCCTATCGCGCCATAAGATACATTGAAGGAACTGGTGTGGATGGGAGATACTAACACAGCGATACATTTTGCAGACGTCAGCGCACAATGCTACCTTAAAAAAAAAGAAACGCTATAGTCGAGTGCCGCATCTATAAGATACCCGTTACTGTTTTACACAATTTTAAAATAATCATTTTGCTAGTGGAAATTCACAAAGCGCCTATTGTCAAAGAAAGCAAGTTGAGTAACTGATAGTGACGTCACTGCCCATGTGAGGCCCACATTTCTTCATGTATAGCGAAATAATTTTCCGATTTGAAAAATCTTTGGTAAATAGATAGACATTCATTATAATATTATGGACGCCACAGTTTTCCACAGTTTGCGCGTTAGAGTCGGCGGGGCCAGACGAAAATTGGCGTCGAGCTGCTGTGGGATCTCCAAAATATGTACTCCTAAGCCTAACTTTCTAGCTCTTATAGTTCCCGAGATTTTCCCGTTCTTGGTTTTCCTGTTTTTTTGCGTGTTAGAGTGGGCTTGATGGAAAAATCAATTTGCATTAGGGGCACCATTAAAACCTACGTTCTCCGAGTCCGAACGTTTTATCTCTAATAATTACCGAGATATCAACTTTTCTACAAAATGCTAATGGTACCACCATAAGAAGCGGTGGCATCTCAAGATTGTACATACTTAATCTCAATTAATTCCTGAGATTTCAGAGACAACGCTTCCATCTAAATGTTACATACTTTTCATCGAAACTAGTATACCCTTTTACTCTACGAGTAACGGGTAAAACAGTAAACAGTTGAAGGCTCAGCACTGCTAAATAAATATCAGCCGTGCTTATATTAAAATAAGCTGAAAACGCAGAAACGTTGAAAATACATGTTGTTTAAGAAGCAGTTACATTGATTTATATGTATACCAAATATTTTCATCAAGATGTGAAACAGAGAATAAATAACGATGGATTCAGAAATCCACAAAAATGTGCTGTTACCTCAAAAATTACCAGCAACAGCAGTTACGCAGAAAACAACCCCTAATGCCGGTACTCGCAAGTCTGCAAGCAGCAAAAATGAACGAGGCCGAAAAGGAAAAGACGCAACAAGAAATTATTGAGAGAGCGCAAGTTACAAACATGCCGTTGAACTGTCACACAACATTTTGGAAAACTATAATATCTTTCAGCAAATGGTCCAGCTACTCAGATTGAAAATTCAAGTAGATGAAAACTACCAAAATTAAAGTGGAAAATTTTTCTAAAATAAGATTTTGATGGCCACAGTGTGCCTATGAAACATTGGTTTCAAAAGAGTTAACCGCTGACGCTTAATCGAAAAAAGGACACGCAATCTCGTGCAAAAATGACAGGCATAGCTGCCCTTTATTTATCGGCTTGTGTATAATGTCGGGAGCAGTCATCTAGCTGATACCAGAATCATGGCATACATTTTTTTTAGCATTACTGCATGCTGAATTAAATTTTTTTATCTGTAAGACAAGCCGAGATAAGCGCTCGCAAATCGCCGATCGCTCGGCTCGCCCCATTATATTTGTTCTTTATCGCTGTAGAATCGTAGGCGCAGCGCTGCGCAAATAAAACATAGAAAACATCTCTTTCAGCCTTTTCTTTCTCACCGTTCACGGCACCTCATTTTTTTCGTGCAATTATAAATTGTAAAATATAATATCTAGAAGCAGGTGGCATAAATTAATGATTTGGAGGAGCATACTTCTACGCTATGTTCAACACGGTGGTGGGAACAGCATCTTCGTTCCTGCTTGGATGGTGCAGCGTTGGACACAATTTGATCCCTGGAACCCACTGAGGGAATTATGACAGGGCTTTAAAACTATTGATTTTACGCTTTAATAATAAATTGTTACATTTCCAGGCACTTGTTCGATCCGCCAGTAGTTTGCGGCAATTGAGCGACAAGCCAAATTCGCACTTTCGCGCCCTTAATACTATACAACTACGCAGGAAATTCTTGACGATGTTTTAATCCATTTCATCTCTTCAAAACTGGGCCATTAGAACCAGGAGAGGAAGCTCCGCCCCCGAAATGGGACCAATTTTCCAAATTTTTGGATCTTTGGTGCCGCATGATGGAGAACTCGGAATGCGCTATGGTAGACCATACACCTAGCAAACAGGTGGGAAATGTAGCTAGTAGAAGTCATCGCACCACACACTCCTTCGTCTTCGACATTGCCATTGTGTTTATTATGTAAGTCAAAGGAACATTATTTGAAGAAATGTGGGCATTTCTTCTAGGATTGATTCCAACTCAGCGCTACAACGAAGAAAAAAGGTTGCACCTTTGTATAAATTGCCTACGGAAGGGACACAGCTTACGGTAATGCAAATCTGGTAGCTGTAGGAACTGCCACCAGAAGCATCATACTCTTCTGCATATGCAATCGACTCCCATTGCAACCCTTCCGCAGCCTGGTCCTGAAATGCTGCCACATACCTACTTTTAAGTTTCTGTAGCCTTGCCCAAACCACCACCTGCACCTTGCTTACCACCGCAATAGTTTATGTCAAAAACCGCTCTGGCGTATTCGTGCCTTGCAGGGCCCTACTCGCTCGGCCTCACAAATCAACTTCGTCACCTCTCGTTTCGCAAACTGCAACTTCAAATCCATCGCTCAACCATCTCCATATCAGGGATCGCCGAGTTCTTGCTAGCATCGGATAAATCGGTTACTTGCTTATTGGTGGTAAGTGAATTCTTCGAACTGCTTGGTTTAGGACAACTTCGTTTAGGAAAGCAGACTTGGCTGTTTCGTCTCACGGTGTCTAAATTCAAGGAATTTAATTCAATTCAAGAGCCTAGCACTCAGTTGGAATCAGAATTAATTTCTGACACATCAAAGAAAAGTTGCCCAGATTCTACAACACCATTTCGAAAGAGAATGCTCTATGCGAGCAGTTGTTTCAACCACAACCTTCGCACTTTCGTTTTAAGGCACTCGAGGCTAAATTGGCATCTAAAAACGCGGATATTGCAAGAGCGTTGGTCCTAGCTTGGGATACCCTATCGGATAATTTGCTCTTCAGCGTCTCAAGCTGGTGGACAGACTGTCCGGAAATCAAACGCAGCATTCTTTCAACAATTGCTACATTCTACGATCCACTTGGATTAATAGTCCCAATCATCACCAAGGCTAAGCTTGACTGGGATGAGTCCTTACCGCAATCTTTGCACTCGTAAAAGATAGAAAACAACTCTTTCAGCCTTTTCTTTTTTTCCGTTCACGGCACCGCATTTTTTTCATGCAATTATAAATTGTAAAATATCTAGAAACAGGTGGCATAAATTAATTCCCTCCTCAAAACATATAAAATTACGCTACTCTACGAGTGTTGTTGGAAACGGAATTTGGGCAAAGGCGTGTATGCAGTGCTAATCTACACAAAGAATTGTCAGTATAAAGGACTGCAAGGGACATATCACATTTATGAGCAGTTTGCCGAAGAAAAAAAGGAGGACAACAATCATAACAGCACGGTTAAGCAAACAATTTTATTATCTGCTGCGCGGTATCCCCGTGACTTATTCATAAGACCAAAGGCAAAAATAGGCCACACATTCGGATAATCTGGAGTTCGGTCTTGAAAATTGTCAATATAAAAATACCAAGTTTAATTCGCAATAAAGCAAAGTTTTTGCCATGAGAATCAGTGTTTTAAGGAGGGCATTAATTTGCGGATCACCGCAACTCGATCGATGCCATCATCTCCGGAGATGGTGCTCACCATGTCGAGGCCCCACCGTAAGGAAGGTAAGTTTTCCTCCTTGATGAGGACCAAGTTGCCTGGCTATGCGTTGTGCTCGGGAAGCGCCATTTGGTCCGTTCCTAAAGCAACGAGAGGTAGTCGGCGCCCCGTTTTTTCAAGAATATTTGCTGCATTTGGCACACACGCTGTCACCGGATCAGACGATCGAGGTTGAGATGGGTGACGTCCGGTTCGTTCATTGGTGTAAGTACAGAGGGCACAGAGGGCGCCGTGAGTTCAACATTGCGGAATTTTCACAAACAAGCGTTTGCAGAATAGATTTTCCCACAACGCGAACAAAGTGGTACTTGGCAGATTTGACAGCAGCTTCCCACAAGCCTCATAAGTGCCGAGAACGAGTAAAAATTCCACTTGATTTCCATCGAAGTAAGGGAACTCTGTTACTCGCTGTGGTTAGGATCGCTAAGGAACAACTGCTGAAGCTTAATGAGCTCGTTCTTGGCCCCTCATAAAATTGGTTGCGTTGTCCGTCTAAATCGTTTGAGGCTTCCCAACAAACGATTGCGTTAAAAGATCCTCGACGAATTCCAAATGCGTAGCCTTAGTGGCGAAATAAACGATGATGGCTATGTAGCATTTTATAGGCGGCCTGTTTCTGACTTCTGACTTTGAATGAAAAAAATCAATGATGGCTGAGGTAATAATCGATTGAAGCCGATATATGTAACAGAAAACTCTCTGAATTTTCTCAAAAGAATTCTTTACATGCCAAAACTATTGCAAAATTTGACCAACAATGAAAGGTGTATGCTGGAGGCAAAATTTCCGATACTTGAGATCTGAGCTCGGGCAACAAAAGAGCTGCACATAAACATAAATGCAACCGCCGTACGCGGCCATGCTTGCATCACAAAATCCATGATTTTTCATGATAAGTTATTCTGTAAAACAAAGAGAGGAAATTTGAAACAAGTAACGCTTGCGATCTGTGACATGTCCTCCAACGAAGACTAGTGCAAAGATTGTGGTATGGACTCATCCCAGTCATGCTTATCCTTGGTGATGAGTGGCTATTAATCCAAGTGGATCGTAGAATGTAGCGATTGTTGAAAGAATGCTGCTCTTGATTTCCGGATGGTATTTAAACCAGTTTGAGACACTGAAGAGCAAATTATGCGATATAGTGTCCCAAGCCAAACCCAAGGCCTTTGAAACATCCGTTACGTCGTGAAACTTTAAAGTCTTTTCCCGATCTGACCCATCTAATTCTTCAGACGCCGCGGGCTCGTTAAAGCACAATTTTCGAATCTGATAATGTCCCTTATCTTAACTTGTTGACGAATTTTAACAACCTCTTCAATACTCTCTGCTCCTGAAATTAAATCGCTCACGTTAAAATTTTTGAGTATGATTTTGGCTGCTAAGGGAAACTCAGCTTCATCATCATAAGACAGCTACAGCTTTGCTTAGTGCCGTACTTAACGGTGTCAAGCGAGTATAATTGAATTTCATCTTCCGCCCTATCGCGCCATAAGATACATTGAAGGAACTGGTGTGGATGGGAGATACTAACACAGCGATACATTTTGCAGACGTCAGCGCACAATGCTACCTTAAAAAAAAGAAACGCTATAGTCGAGTGCCGCATCTATAAGATACCCGTTACTGTTTTACACAATTTTAAAATAATCATTTTGCTAGTGGAAATTCACAAAGCGCCTATTGTCAAAGAAATAGATAGATAAATAGATAGACATTCATTATAATATTATGGACGCCACAGTTTTCCACAGTTTGCGCGTTAGAGTCGGCGGGGCCAGACGAAAATTGGCGTCGAGCTGCTGTGGGATCTCCAAAATATGTACTCCTAAGCCTAACTTTCTAGCTCTTATAGTTCCCGAGATTTTCCCGTTCTTGGTTTTCCTGTTTTTTTGCGTGTTAGAGTGGGCTTGATGGAAAAATCAATTTGCATTAGGGGCACCATTAAAACCTACGTTCTCCGAGTCCGAACGTTTTATCTCTAATAATTACCGAGATATCAACTTTTCTACAAAATGCTAACCACCATAAGAAGCGGTGGCATCTCAAGATTGTACATACTTAATCTCAATTAATTCCTGAGATTTCAGAGACAACGCTTCCATCTAAATGTTACATACTTTTCATCGAAACTAGTATACCCTTTTACTCTACGAGTAACGGGTAAAACAGTAAACAGTTGAAGGCTCAGCACTGCTAAATAAATATCAGCCGTGCTTATATTAAAATAAGCTGAAAACGCAGAAACGTTGAAAATACATGTTGTTTAAGAAGCAGTTACATTGATTTATATGTATACCAAATATTTTCATCAAGATGTGAAACAGAGAATAAATAACGATGGATTCAGAAATCCACAAAAAATGTGCTGTTACCTCAAAAATTACCAGCAACAGCAGTTACGCAGAAAACAACCCCTAATGCCGGTACTCGCAAGTCTGCAAGCAGCAAAAATGAACGAGGCCGAAAAGGAAAAGACGCAACAAGAAATTATTGAGAGAGCGCAAGTTACAAACATGCCGTTGAACTGTCACACAACATTTTGGAAAACTATAATATCTTTCAGCAAATGGTCCAGCTACTCAGATTGAAAATTCAAGTAGATGAAAACTACCAAAATTAAAGTGGAAAATTTTTCTAAAATAAGATTTTGATGGCCACAGTGTGCCTATGAAACATTGGTTTCAAAAGAGTTAACCGCTGACGCTTAATCGAAAAAAGGACACGCAATCTCGTGCAAAAATGACAGGCATAGCTGCCCTTTATTTATCGGCTTGTGTATAATGTCGGGAGCAGTCATCTAGCTGATACCAGAATCATGGCATACATTTTTTTAGCATTACTGCATGCTGAATTAAATTTTTTTATCTGTAAGACAAGCCGAGATAAGCGCTCGCAAATCGCCGATCGCTCGGCTCGCCCCATTATATTTGTTCTTTATCGCTGTAGAATCGTAGGCGCAGCGCTGCGCAAATAAAACATAGAAAACATCTCTTTCAGCCTTTTCTTTTTCACCGTTCACGGCACCTCATTTTGTTCGTGCAATTATAAATTGTAAAATATAATATCTAGAAGCAGGTGGCATAAATTAATGATTTGGAGGAGCATACTTCTACGCTATGTTCAACACGGTGGTGGGAACAAACAGCATCTTCGTTCCTGCTTGGATGGTGCAGCGTTGGACACAATTTGATCCCTGGAACCCACTGAGGGAATTATGACAGGGCTTTAAAACTATTGATTTTACGCTTTAATAATAAATTGTTACATTTCCAGGCACTTGTTCGATCCGCCAGTAGTTTGCGGCAATTGAGCGACAAGCCAAATTCGCACTTTCGCGCCCTTAATACTATACAACTACGCAGGAAATTCTTGACGATGTTTTAATCCATTTCATCTCTTCAAAACTGGGCCATTAGAACCAGGAGAGGAAGCTCCGCCCCCGAAATGGGACCAATTTTCCAAATTTTTGGATCTTTGGTGCCGCATGATGGAGAACTCGGAATGCGCTATGGTAGACCATACACCTAGCAAACAGGTGGGAAATGTAGCTAGTAGAAGTCATCGCACCACACACTCCTTCGTCTTCGACATTGCCATTGTGTTTATTATGTAAGTCAAAGGAACATTATTTGAAGAAATGTGGGCATTTCTTCTAGGATTGATTCCAACTCAGCGCTACAACGAAGAAAAAAGGTTGCACCTTTGTATAAATTGCCTACGGAAGGGACACAGCTTACGGTAATGCAAATCTGGTAGCTGTAGGAACTGCCACCAGAAGCATCATACTCTTCTGCATATGCAATCGACTCCCATTGCAACCCTTCCGCAGCCTGGTCCTGAAATGCTGCCACATACCTACTTTTAAGTTTCTGTAGCCTTGCCCAAACCACCACCTGCACCTTGCTTACCACCGCAATAGTTTATGTCAAAAACCGCTCTGGCGTATTCGTGCCTTGCAGGGCCCTACTCGCTCGGCCTCACAAATCAACTTCGTCACCTCTCGTTTCGCAAACTGCAACTTCAAATCCATCGCTCAACCATCTCCATATCAGGGGATCGCCGAGTTCTTGCTAGCATCGGATAAGACGGTTACTTGCTTATTGGTGGTAAGTGAATTCTTCGAACTGCTTGGTTTAGGACAACTTCGTTTAGGAAAGCATTTACCCACCCTGCAGAAAACCAGACTTGGCTGTTTCGTCTCACGGTGTCTAAATTCAAGGAATTTAATTCAATTCAAGAGCCTAGCACTCAGTTGGAATCAGAATTAATTTCTGACACATCAAAGAAAAGTTGCCCAGATTCTACAACACCATTTCGAAAGAGAATGCTCTATGCGAGCAGTTGTTTCAACCACAACCTTCGCACTTTCGTTTTAAGGCACTCGAGGCTAAATTGGCATCTAAAAACGCGGATATTGCAAGAGCGTTGGTCCTAGCTTGGGATACCCTATCGGATAATTTGCTCTTCAGCGTCTCAAGCTGGTGGACAGACTGTCCGGAAATCAAACGCAGCATTCTTTCAACAATTGCTACATTCTACGATCCACTTGGATTAATAGTCCCAATCATCACCAAGGCTAAGCTTGACTGGGATGAGTCCTTACCGCAATCTTTGCACTCGTAAAAGATAGAAAACAACTCTTTCAGCCTTTTCTTTTTTTCCGTTCACGGCACCGCATTTTTTTCATGCAATTATAAATTGTAAAATATCTAGAAACAGGTGGCGTAAATTAATTCCCTCCTCAAAACATATAAAATTACGCTACTCTACGAGTGTTGTTGGAAACGGAATTTGGGCAAAGGCGTGTATGCAGTGCTAATCTACACAAAGAATTGTCAGTATAAAGGACTGTAAGGGACATATCACATTTATGAGCAGTTTGCCGAAGAAAAAAAGGAGGACAACAATCATAACAGCACGGTTAAGCAAACAATTTTATTATCTGCTGCGCGGTATCCCCGTGACTTATTCATAAGACCAAAAGCAAAAATAGGCATCACATTCGGATAATCTGGAGTTCGGTCTTGAAAATTGTCAATATAAAAATACCAAGTATAATTCGCAATAAAGCAAAGTTTTTGCCATGAGGATCAGTGTTTTGAGGAGGGCATTAATTTGCGGATCACCGCAACTCGATCGATGCCATCATCTCCGGAGATGGTGCTCACCATGTCGAGGCCCCACCGTAAGGAAGGTAAGTTTTCCTCCTTGATGAGGACCAAGTTGCCTGGCTATGCGTTGTGCTCGGGGGAGCGCCATTTGGTCCGTTCCTAAAGCAACAAGAGGTAGTCGGCGCCCCGTTTTTTCCAGAATATTTGCTGCATTTGGCACACACGCTGTCACCGAATCAGACGATCGAGGTTGAGATGGGTGATGTCCGGTTCGTTCATTGGTGTAAGTACAGAGGGCACAGAGGGCGCCGTGAGTTCAACATTGCGGAATTTTCACAAACAAGCGTTTGCAGAATAGATTTTCCCACAACGCGAACAAAGTGGTACTTGGCAGATTTGACAGCAGCTTCCCACAAGCCTCATAAGTGCCGAGAACGAGTAAAAATTCCACTTGATTTCCATCGAAGTAAGGGAACTCTGTTACTCGCTGTGGTTAGGATCGCTAAGGAACAACTGCTGAAGCTTAATGAGCTCGTTCTTGGCCCCTCATAAAATTGGTTGCGTTGTCCGTCTAAATCGTTTGAGGCTTCCCAACAAACGATTGCGTTAAAAGATCCTCGACGAATTCTAAATGCGTAGCCTTAGTGGCGAAATAAACGATGATGGCTATGTAGCATTTTATAGGCGGCCTGTTTCTGACTTCTGACTTTGAATGAAAAAAATCAATGATGGCTGAGGTAATAATCGATTGAAGCCGATATATGTAACAGAAAACTCTCTGAATTTTCTCAAAAGAATTCTTTACATGCCAAAACTATTGCAGAATTTGACCAACAATGAAAGGTGTATGCTGGAGGCAAAATTTCCGATACTTGAGATCTGAGCTCGGGCAACAAAAGAGCTGCACATAACTCCAGATTGGGAATGGCGAGGGTCTTCAAGGGCACAAATCTTGACTTTCAACAAAGAAGTGTCGATGACACTACCCCTTCACACTCCGAGCGAACATAAATGCAACCGCCGTACGCGGCCATGCTTGCATCACAAAATCCATGATTTTTCATGATAAGTTATTCTGTAAAACAAAGAGAGGAAATTTGAAACAAGTAACGCTTGCGATCTGTGACATGTCCTCCAACGAAGACTAGTGCAAAGATTGTGGTATGGACTCATCCCAGTCATGCTTATCCTTGGTGATGAGTGGCTATTAATCCAAGTGGATCGTAGAATGTAGCGATTGTTGAAAGAATGCTGCTCTTGATTTCCGGATGGTATTTAAACCAGTTTGAGACACTGAAGAGCAAATTATGCGATATAGTGTCCCAAGCCAAACCCAAGGCCTTTGAAACATCCGTTACGTCGTGAAACTTTAAAGTCTTTTCCCGATCTGACCCATCTAATTCTTCAGACGCCGCGGGCTCGTTAAAGCACAATTTTCGAATCTGATAATGTCCCTTATCTTAACTTGTTGACGAATTTTAACAACCTCTTCAATACTCTCTGCTCCTGAAATTAAATCGCTCACGTTCAAATTTTTGAGTATGATTTTGGCTGCTAAGGGAAACTCAGCTTCATCATCATAAGACAGCTACAGCTTTGCTTAGTGCCGTACTTAACGGTGTCAAGCGAGTATACTTGAATTTCATCTTCCGCCCTATCGCGCCATAAGATACATTGAAGGAACTGGTGTGGATGGGAGATACGAACACAGCGATACATTTTGCAGACGTCAGCGCACAATGCTACCTTAAAAAAAAAGAAACGCTATAGTCGAGTGCCGCATCTATAAGATACCCGTTACTGTTTTACACAATTTTAAAATAATCATTTTGCTAGTGGAAATTCACAAAGCGCCTATTGTCAAAGAAAGCAAGTTGAGTAACTGATAGTGACGTCACTGCCCATGTGAGGCCCACATTTCTTCATGTATAGCGAAATAATTTTCCGATTTGAAAAATCTTTGGTAAATAAATAGACATTCATTATAATATTATGGACGCCACAGTTTCCCACAGTTTGCGCGTTAGAGTCGGCGGGGCCAGACGAAAATTGGCGTCGAGCTGCTGTGGGATCTCCAAAATATGTACTCCTAAGCCTAACTTTCTAGCTCTTATAGTTCCCGAGATTTTCCCGTTCTTGGTTTTCCTGTTTTTTTGCGTGTTAGAGTGGGCTTGATGGAAAAATCAATTTGCATTAGGGGCACCATTAAAACCTACGTGCTCCGAGTCCGAACGTTTTATCTCTAATAATTACCGAGATATCAACTTTTCTACAAAATGCTAATGGTACCACCATAAGAAGCGGTGGCATCTCAAGATTGTACATACTTAATCTCAATTAATTCCTGAGATTTCAGAGACAACGCTTCCATCTAAATGTTACATACTTTTCATCGAAACTAGTATACCCTTTTACTCTACGAGTAACGGGTAAAACAGTAAACAGTTGAAGGCTCAGCACTGCTAAATAAATATCAGCCGTGCTTATATTAAAATAAGCTGAAAACGCAGAAACGTTGAAAATACATGTTGTTTAAGAAGCAGTTACATTGATTTATATGTATACCAAATATTTTCATCAAGATGTGAAACAGAGAATAAATAACGATGGATTCAGAAATCCACAAAAATGTGCTGTTACCTCAAAAATTACCAGCAACAGCAGTTACGCAGAAAACAACCCCTAATGCCGGTACTCGCAAGTCTGCAAGCAGCAAAAATGAACGAGGCCGAAAAGGAAAAGACGCAACAAGAAATTATTGAGAGAGCGCAAGTTACAAACATGCCGTTGAACTGTCACACAACATTTTGGAAAACTATAATATCTTTCAGCAAATGGTCCAGCTACTCAGATTGAAAATTCAAGTAGATGAAAACTACCAAAATTACAGGAAAATTTTTCTAATTCCAGATTTTGATGGCCACAGTGTGCCTTGAAACATTGGTTTCAAAAGAGTTAACCGCTGACGCTTAATCGAAAAAAGTTCACGCAATCTCGTGCAAAAATGACAGGCATAGCTGCCCTTTATTTATCGGCTTGTGTATAATGTCGAGAGTAGTCATCTAGCTGATACCAGAATCATGGCATACATTTTTTTAGCATTACTGCATGCTGAATTATATTTTTTATCTATAAGACAAGCCCCATTATATTCGTTCTTTATCGCTGTAGAAGCGCATTCGCAGCGCTGCGCAAATAAAACATAGAACACATCATAACTTAATGCCTTCCCCAAAACATTTGGTGACCCCGACGTGATCGTGAATGCGTGTGAATGTTAATAGATTAATAAATATCGTTTTAATAATTCCAAGCGCCTCTTACACAATTCGGAGTGAAGGTCAATAAACTCAATTCCCATCGTTTGTACGGTATTTGCTTATACCTGCAAACCAAAGCTGAAGTCAGCATCGGCTGCTGTACATTTCAAAAACTTTTACACAACGCCGAGTGTTACATATTTCGGTTGCTTAGCGGAGGTTTTTGTTTTTCGGTTCCGTTCTACCCGGTACTTCTATTCTCGCTTTCGTCGCCGTTAGTAGAATTTGACCAACAATGAAAGGTGTATGCTGAAGGCAAAATTTACGCTATTTGAGATATGAGCTTGGGCAACAAAAGAGCTGCACATAACTCCAGATTGGGAATGGTGAGCGTCTTCAAGGGCACAAATCTTGATTTTCAACAAAGAAGTGTGAAACTTCTCACTCCGAGCAAAAATAAATGCAAGCGCCATACGCGGCCAGTCAAGCTTATCCTTCCATAGCACCTGCATAAAAATCTTTAGTTTGGTGATGATCGAATCTAGCTATTGCCGAAAGAATGCTGCTCTTGGTTGCGGTCTGTTCTGTCCACGGGCTTGAGAACCTGAAAAATAACCTATCCGATAAGTATCCGTCGTAAAACTTCAACTTCAACTTTTGTTCCCGATCCGACACATCTACCCCTTCTAGCGCTGCTGGCTCCTTTTTTACCCAAGAGGTTCTAAACTTGTTGACGAATTTCAAAAACCTTTTCGATATTCTCCTCCTTAAATTAGATGATCCACGTAAAAACTTGTTGGTATGATTTGGGCTGCTAAGGGAAACTCAGCTTCTTCATCATAAGACAGCTACTGCATTGCAATTTACATTGAAGGTACTGGTGAGAGATACGAACACAGCAATACATTTTTCGGACGTCTCCGCACAACGAAACATTAAACAAGAAGAAACGCTATAATCGAGAGCCGCGACTATAAGATACCCGTTACTGTTTTACACAATTTTAAAATATTCATTTTGATAGTGGAAATTCACCTACTGTCAAAGAAAGCATGTTGAGTAACTTATAGTAATTTCACTGCCCATATGAACCTTATAACCTACATTTCTTCATATATAGCGAAACAATGTTTCGCTTTGAAAAATCATTTGTAAATAGATAGATATTGAAAAAAATGCGAAGACACACACTATAAATTGGAAGCGACAGTTTTTCGCGGTTTGTGTGCGTTAGAGTGGGCGTGTCTAGATGGGAAAACAACAGTTCGCATTGGGGCATCATAAAAAATGGAAAACGTGTAAAGCAATTATCAAAAAATCCGTGTGTATGTGTTAATTTAATAATTTTGCTAGGTCGAACCAATAATAGCAGTCCTAAAAAATTGAGACGCCTCCGCTGACTTGGTTTGTGGGCATCGCGGTTTGTGTCCACTTTATTGGGTTGCGCTGGAGTCTGACGAATATGTTCTTAAGATTTCATCATTTTAAGATTTTTCGTTTTGTGGGCGTTAAAGTGGAAAATTCCGGTTGCTACAAGAGCTCGTTGCGAAGGCACCTTTTAAATTTGCATGTTTAAGCCCAATTTTCTCATCGATTAAACAAAAGAACTTTAAAATCTGCATTCTCAGACCAAACTTTCTATCTCTTTTGGCTCCAGAGATCTCAGCGCACATACAGACATACGGATCAACAGATATATATGGTTGAGTTAAGTGTATAATAACAATTGCATTTAAAGCAATTTGTATTAAAAAAGGAATAGATGATAAGATAAAGAATAAAAGCTTAAGTCGAAAGCAGCAACTAATACTCTATTTACCAATTCATTTGGATACAAAGGTTTAGAATAAGCGCCCACACGGATACACGGACTTTAAAGATTCGAAAATGCTTCTTTATACCAGTTACATAATTTTCAACGAATTTATTACCCTATAAGAAAAGGTATAATAGGACGAAAGATTATAGGGATGTGCCTCGACTAACAGATAGCCTATTACTGTATTGACCAATTTGGAACTAACAATATTGCTCGCAAAAATTAACGTAATTATAAGCACCGTTTAATGGCAGAACTATATAAAGAATATTTATTAGTAGATACATATAAAATGTTGTCCGGAACAGATTTATGGGGTATTAACCTGTCAAATTAGTGATCAAAACATGTGTTCCCCCACCCCAAAACCCATTATCTGTCGCCTCCGTTATTAGGATTTCTCCTAACCTCCCTACAGGACCATTTAATCAGTATGGATTCTGGCACATATATCATAAACTCATAAATTAAAGTTTTTAAAATGAGTTCACATGTTCAAAGAAGTGATAAAATTTGACGATCAGGTCATGATTAGTTTTTTGATCCCCTATCCGTTATTTAAGAGTACGGGAATGTATTCCTGATCTTAATTAATTATTTTCTATATATGTAAGTAAGCCCCTGTGTACGTGTCTATGGGTGAGTAAAATTCCCAAATGTGTGTAGAAAAACGACATGTAGGACCAATTAGGAAGGTCAATGCTCGCACAGTTATAATGTGAGTTTAGTATTTTTCTCCATTCCACACATAAATAAAAAGAGGAACAAGAGGTTGTAGTTTTGGTATAGTTTGCCAGCACTAACACATTTCACCCCTATTAAAGGGTCACTTGACACGCATGCATCGGTTTTGTAAACATCTTGTTAGAGAATGTGCCCCGTAACAGATGAGAGTAGATGTGCACGTGTGCATGTGAGTCTATATATATTTCCCTTTGCTTATTCATAAAAAGTAGTAAAACATGTACTTTTTTATACCCGTTACTCGTAGAGTAAAAGAGTGTATTAGATTCGTTGAAAAGTATGTAGAAGGATGCGCTTCTGACCCAATAAAGTATATATGTCCGTGCCATGTCCTTGTACCCGAATGTCCGTCTATCCGCATGAACGATGTGATCTCAGGAACTATTGCCAGATACAAAGTTGAGATTAATCAGGCAGATTCTTGAGGTCCCTACGCAGAGCAAGTTTATTTCAGCATCCTGACCCACTAATCACGAAAAACTAAAAGCGTTGAAGTCTCAGAAATGTTTATAGCTTGAAAGTTGGGCTCAATATTTATACTCTTGATATGCTAGCCGCCGCTCGACTTACGCTTTACTTAAACTGAGGTTGCGATCCCTCTCTTTCTGAGCGTCGCGGTATAGAGAGTATAAACGATGGACTTTTACCATTTTACTTATTATTTTTGCTTATCTCTTTCTGCTCCCGCTTAGAGCTTGGCTTGGTTAAGTGCGACTAAATTAAATTCGGAAACCGCAATCTTATGATCTATTAACCTCTCACATTAGTGATTAAAATATGGTTTCCCCATCTCCGAACCCCAATATATGTCGCCTCCGTTATTCCACCCCGCAGGTCCTTTTAATTAGTATGGATTCTGACACAGAAATCATAAACCCATAAATTATAGTTTTTTGTTTACAATAAAAATAATGCACGTGTTAAAAAAGTAATAAAACTGTCAAGTTTATTGTCAAGTTCAGGTCAATGTTTCAAGTTGTTTATTTAAACTTTAGAGTTTTTGTTTTCTCCACACCGAAGCCCATTATCTGTCTGTCTCTCTGTCATTAGAGTTTCCCCTCACCGCCCTGCGGGTCCTTTTAATTAATATGGATTCTGGCACAGAAATCATAACCCCACATATTATAGATTTTTGTTTATTCCTCACCCTAATTAGAAGGATTGGGAACGTCTTGTGGAATGTTTCAAGCTGTTTATTATTATTAGTTTCCCCCACCCCGAAACCGAGTCCCTCTCTCTGAAATTAGGATATCCCCTCACCAACCACAGGTCCTTTTAATCTGTATGCATTCTGGCACAGAAATCATCAGCCTATAAGGGGTTGAATTTTCAGAGCAGCAAAAATGCAATCGGCTATTGTTTGCTTTTATGAAGATTTATAAACAAAAGATGCCCTAAAAGTTGACCACGGAGCCTTAAAGCTTCGCCTGCCGGAGCTTTTGTAAAAAAAAAAAACTATAAAAATGAAATAAAATAAAATACAAAATATTTAAAATTCGAATATTTGTTTTTATATATGAAATCTTATATTTTTTGCTCCCATATTAACTAAAATAAATAAAACAAATATTTATTTTAACAAATAAATGTGTTTATTTTATTATTTCTTTATTTCAGTGTTTTTGTGTCTTTTTTTATTAGTTTTCATTAATATGATGAAATTATTAATTGGTTGTATGAAAGCAGTTATCTGAGATGTTCTTTCCTGACTCATCAATCTGTTATAAGGTTATATAGTCTGAAGTACTTTTTGTATTTTTTATATCTTCTTTTCGTTATTTCTTCTAAATTATAATATTTGACATCCAAAAGTGTCGATTCCTTCCGTAGCTGAGTCCTTACTCCAGATACATGTTTCTAGCTGTATGTCATTGAGAGAAGTTATCTTTTTAACTTCTTCACACTCAAGTAGTTTTTAATTTATAAAGAGAAGTCACAGATAGTGAAAATTTAATTTGATTCGAATACATTACTTTAAGTTTTAAAAATTTATTCTAAAACTTTCAAGTTTTTTTCTTCTTTTCTACACTGACTTGAGAAAATCTGAAATGAATAACCAATTTGAGTTTTGTCATTCGTGCCAATTGTTTGTTATTAAAAACAAGTCGTCAAACCATGTCCGCACGGGATGCACAAGAAGAATGCAATTCAACCTGCGGATAGACGCATCAAGAAAATTTCGGAAGGATTCTCCATTATATGTATGTAAACGATGGATCAGACATCCAATTACCAAAAAACTTTATGAGTGAAGCAGGATCGTTTTTGCCGACACATCTGAGAACATTATTAGAGCGTTATATATCAGTAAACGTAAATTTCGAGTTATTTTTAAGAATGAAACGGAAGAAATTGAGATTAAAATTTTTCAATGTAATATGACTATTATGAATCAGTTCTCTAAATTGGATTCTATTTTTCTTGAGCATACTATGGAAATAGTAGCAAAGACTCAAGAATTCCAAGAAAAACGAGAGGAAACGCTTTAGTCGAGTGCCGCGACTATAAGATACTGTTTTACACAATTTTAAAATATTAATTTTGCTAGTGGAAAGGCGACACCTATTGTCAGAGGAAGCATGTTGAGTAACTGAGGCCTTATAACCTACATTTCTTCATGTATAGCGAAATAATGTTCCGATTTCAAAAATCTTTAGTAAATCGATAGATATTAACAGAAATAAGTTATACAAGGTCAAACAAAGGCATTCATAATAATATTATAGACGCCACAGTTTTCCGCGGTTTGTGGGCGACATCTCTTAAATAAGCAAAACTTTGTAGCTCTTATACTTTTTGAGATTTTTGCATTTTTGGGTTTACGGGTTTTGTGTGCGTTAGATTGGGCGTGGCTTGATCGCAGAAAAACAATTGGCATTGGGAGCATCATAAAAGCCTACATGCTTAATCCTTTCCTTTAATTTATCTTTTTATCTCTTATAGTTACCGAGATATCAGCTTTTCTAGACAATGTGAAACCCGTCTTTTGAGCTTGGTGGGCGTATGGGTGGGTGTGGCCGTGTAATAGTTCCACTATAAGATGCGCTGGCATCTAAAGATTATACATACTGAATTTCAACTTTCTAGCTCTAATAGTTCCTGAGATTTCAGCGATTATAGTTTTCGTGACTTGTGGACGTTATAGTGGGCGTGGCAAGATGCTGTAAAAAAATTGCGCTGCGTAGGGACTTCAAGAATCTTTATGGATAATCTCAACATTAAATCTCTTATAGTTCCTGAGATCTCAGCGTTCATACGGACAGACGGACAGACCAACGGGCATGGCTCATTCGTCTTCGCGATTCATCCTGATCAAGAATTTATATACTTTATACCTGTCCTTCTACCTGTTACATACTTTTCAACGAATCTAGTATACCCCTATACTCTACGAGTAACGGGTATAAATAGCGGGTGGGCAATAATTAAAGTAATCCGCCTAGAAATGAAATTGGACCAATAAAAACCTTTATCAGGTTTATCATATATCCCGATTCAAAAATTCTTAGCTTCTTAGCTATTATTAACGTATATAATAAAAACAAGAGGAAACGCTATAGTCGAGTGCCGCGACTATAAGATACCCGTTACTGTTTCATACAATTTTAAAATATTTATTTTGCTAGTGGAAATTACCCAAGCGCCAACTATAGTCGGAGAAAGCATGTCGAGTAACTGATAGTGACGTCATTGGCCATGTGAGGCCTTATAACCTAAATTTGTTCATAAATAGCGAAATAATGTTCCGATTTGAAAAATCTTTGGTAAATCGATAGATATTAACAGAAATAAGTTATACAAGGTCAAACGAAGGCATTCAAAATCTTATTATAGACGCAACAGTGTTTCGCGGTTTTTGGACGTTAGAGTGGTAGTTACCGAGATACCAGGTTTTCTTGAATATGCGAAAACCGTCTTTTGAGCTTGTTGGGCGTATGGGTGAGTGTGGCCAGATAATAGTACCACTAAAAGATGCGCTGGCATCCAAAGTTTATACATACTGAATTTCAACTTTATAGCTCTTATAGTTCCCAAGATTTCAGCGATTTTAGTTTTTCGCGATTTGTGGGCGTTAGAGTCGGCGTGACAGGATGCTGTAATAAACTTGCGCTGTCCCGGGAACTCAAGAATCTGCATGCTTAATCTCAACTTTGTATCTGCTATAATTCCTGAAATCTCAGCGTTCATACGGACGGTCGGAAGGACGGACGGACGGACGGTGGGACGGACTGACGGACATGGCTCAATCGACTTCGCTATTGATTCAGATCAAGAATATATATACTTTATAGGGACGGAAACGCTTCCTTCTATCTATTACATACTTTTCAACGAATCTAGTATACCCTTTTACTCTACGAGTAACGAGTATAAAAACCCCAAAGATGTAGTTCATATAATATTGATATATCCACTGAAAAATTATATTTGAATAGTGGATTATTAATATTGGATTTCACCAATTTAAATTTCCCTTTGAAAATAAACTGTGTGAAAACATTTTTAAAGAATAATAATTACATGAGTATAAACATCTTTGGGTATAATGAAGAACCCAAGCAAATAATCGGAACACTTTTTCAATCGGAGATTGAGAAACCATATCATATAAACATGCTGTTTCTAAAAGATGGAGGAAGTGGACATTGCATGTTCATTACAAATATTTCAAGGTATGTATCATACAATATAATATAAATAAATATATAACATACTAAATAAATTATTCATTGTTTTTCTATATATTATTAACAACACAAAAAGGGTCTCAGAAGAAATCACAATGGTTTTGTAATGTTTGTCTGAATTTCTCTGGATCTGCGGATGCTGCTCTAAGACATTGGACTGTTTGTAGCGGAAACGTGTCCAGGCCACCGGAATTACACAAACGAACTCTGGAGTTTACCCAATACCGCAAGCAACTTGAGGTTCCATTCGTCGTATACGCTGACTTTGAATGTGTACTGGAGCCGAGAAATATTGTAGTAAGCCCAAGTTTATTCAATTACCCAAATACCCATAGCTTATGCTTATTATATTAAGTGTGCCTTTGATTCTAAGCTAGATAAATCTGTAATAGAAACAGGTAGTAACGCAGGATCAAATTTTGTAGACTCTCTTGTACAAGATTTATCAGATAGAATGATGAGTACTTGTATAAGATTAATTCAATCATAATGACTCCAGAAGATGAGATTGAACTTCAGGAATCATTAAATTGTTATATTTGTAAAAAAATATTATTAAATGATAGTGTTAGGCACCATTGTCATTTAATAGGTTTATTTAGGGGTGCAGCTTATTCTATTTATTGAAGACTTGGCTAAAATTCCTGGTAGTATAAATTTTTTTTTTTGTATAGCTTTTTAATGAATATTAAATTCATTAAAAACGAAAAAGAATTCAGACTTATGCGTAAAAAGGGTATCTTTCCTTATGAATATTTAGATTCAGCTAGTCGACTTGAGGAAACTTCCCTACTATCAAACACATCATTCTATAGTAACTTGACGGAAAAGGAATGCTCTGAAGATGATTATAAGCACGCGCATACTGTCTGGTCACAATTTTCCTGTGCAACTCTTAAAGATTATCTAGAATTATATTCAAAAACTGATGTTTTCCTATTGACTGATATATCTGAAAATTTTAGAAAAATATGTTTACAAATTTATTCATTACACTCTGCTCAGTTTTCACTAAACCAGGTCTATCTTGGGCAGCCATGCTAAATGTCACAAATATTCAACTAGAGTTATTAGTAGATATCGATATGTATAGATTTATTCAAAATAACATTTGGGGGGTTAAGTACAATGTTGCCATAGATATACAAAAGCAAATAACAAGTACTTAACAGATTATGATTTAACAAAGGAATCATAATTTTTAATGCATTTGGATGCAAACAATTTATATGGTTGGGCAATGTCTTAACCCCTTCCATACGAAGGGTTGTCTCCTAATGAGTTAAAAAATTTTGATGTACATAACATATCTATTGATAGTGAGTATGGATATTTTTGGAAGTAGACCTCATTTACCTCTATCGCATTCATTATACACATAATGATCTACCGTTTTGTCGGTCAAATAGTTTCGAGTCTAAAGAAAATCAATTTCAAAAATTAATAGCTGCCTCGGGAACAAAAAAAATTATGTAATTCATTTT
Organism: Drosophila eugracilis; assembly: GCF_018153835.1. Classification (NCBI taxonomy): domain Eukaryota; kingdom Metazoa; phylum Arthropoda; class Insecta; order Diptera; family Drosophilidae; genus Drosophila; species Drosophila eugracilis. Next base: position 56,965 of record NW_024573031.1, on the reverse strand, counting down.
AGAAATTTGCAGCAATGTATACAAAATGGGTTAATATTAATAAAGATTCATAGAGGGGTTCGCTTTTTACAAAAACCTTGGCTAAAAACTTATATAGATTTAAATACTTTACATAGACATAATGCCAAGAATAAATTTAAAAAACATTTTTTTAAATAATAATAATAAACTCAGTCTATGGGAAAACTATGGAAAATCCTGAAAAACGTGTAGATGTTAAATTGGTTACTACATGGAAGTCTACAGATATTCATAAATTCGGTCAAAAAAAACAGTGTGCTAAAAATTTAATTTCAAAATTCAATTTTCATAGTGCAACTAAAATAACATAAGTTCTATACCATTCAAATAAAAAACCTTTCAGTAATATTTGATAAGCCAATGTATTTGGGTTTTGCTGTATTTGACTTATCAAAGTGGGAAATTTATGATTTTTATTACCAACACATGAAACCCAAGTTTTAAGAAAATTTAGTTTTAAATTATATGGATACAGAATTAGATTCATCTATACTACAAAAACTGACGATTTTTATAAGGATTTTCGTGGTGATATTGAATCAAAATTTGAGACATCCGATTATTTATGTGGCAGAATTGATTCATATAATTTAAAAAAAGTTAATAAAAAGAGGTTAGGATATTTTAGAGATGAGTTGAATAGAAAACCGAGTGAATTTATAGGTCTATGCTCTAAAGTTTATAGGTATAAAATAGATGAAGTCTTATAATAAAGAAAATGGTCTGAGTTCCAGAAATTTAACTATGGATTATTATAAAAATGTATTAATCACTGGTACTCCACATTATGGTAGTAGGACAATGTTTAGATCAAGGGCACACAAAATATCAAGAAATAGGGTATATAAGAATGTGCTTTGTGCTAATGATAGTAAAAAAAAAACGTAAACATAATGAAACAGAGTTTACAATGTTAAATCACGACGACCATGGTACATTATCAATAAAACATCAAAGGTTAATGGAAAAGAATACTATCGATAGTATCAATTTCCTAGAACTGGAAATTATATAAGAGATATAATAAATTAAAGAAATACAGATGATAATACATTAAATAATCTAAGAGATAAGCGAGAAAACATAGAAAAGTAATTATTTTATAAGTCAATTGAATTGGAAATGTTTTATTTTGATCGAAACAACAAAAATTGTAAAAACATGAATAATATTTAATTAAAATTGTTAATATACAAATCATAAAATTGTACATATATACACATGTAAGTATAAGATTTAAATTTTTTTTTTTTTTTAATGAAAAAATTAACAAAACAAAAATGAAAACAAGAGGAAACGCTATAGTCGAGTGCCGCGACTATAAGATACCCGTTACTGTTTTACAAAATTTTAAAATATTATTTTGCTAGTGGAAATTCACAAAAGCGCCACCTATTGCCAGAGGAAGTATGTTGAGTATGCTTATAGTGACGTCACTGCCCATGTAAGGCCTTATAACCTTAATTTCTTTATAAATAGCAAAATAATGTTCCGAATTAAAAAATCTTTGGTAACTCGATAGATATTAACATAAATAAGTAACACAAGGTAAAACGAAGGCATTCATAATAATATTATAGACGCCACAGTTTTCCGCGGTTTGTGGGCGTTAGAGTGGCCCTGGCCGGATGCAACTTCGTGGTAAGTTGCAGAGGCATCTCTTAAATAAGTGTTCCTGAGCAAACTTTTGTAACTCATATAGTTTTCGAGATTTTTGCATAATTGGTTTTTCGGGTTTTGTGTGCGTTAGAGTGGGCGTGGCTTGATCGGAAAAAAACAATTTGCATTGGCAGCATCATAAAAACCTACATGCTTAATCCGAACTTTCTATCACTTATAGTTACCGAGATATCAGCTTTTCTAGAATATCTGAAAAAATCTTTTGAGCCTTTTGGGCGTATGGGTGGGTGTGGCCCGATAGTAGGACCACTATAAGATGCGCTGGCATCTAAAGATTATACTTTCTGAATTTCAACTTTCTAGCTCTAATAGTTCCTGAGATTTCAGCAATTTTAGTTTTTTGCGATTTGTGGGCGTTAGAGTGGGCGTGGCAGGATGCTGTAATAAAATTGCGCTGTCCCGGGACCTCAAGAATCTTCATGGTTAATCTCAACCCTGTATCTGTTATAGTTCCTGAGATCTCAACGTTCATACGGACGGACGGACGGACGGACCGACAGACGGACATGGCTCTATCGACTTCGCTATTGATCCTGATCATGAATATATATACTTTATAGGGTCGCAAACGCTTCCTTCTATCTGTTACATACTTTTCAATGAATCTAGTATACCCTTTTACTCTACGAGTAACGGTTATAATTAAATATAACATTGTCTTTTCATTTGGTATTTTGTACTATATAATTTCCTCTTTATTTACCCAGCTGTCTTTATCCATTGAAAACAATATTGATTCTTTTATTTATGACGAACATACCCAAACACTTGATTCGTGACAATGCAAACTTCATATTAATACAGATGTGGGATACGACACATTCGTAGAAATATGCAAAAATAATAAAGTGTTATTATTGTTGAATATGGAAATATGAGAGGATAAATTTGGATTCTTGCTTATCAGTAAAGATAACGATATGGATAATGGAAGATATAGAAAAGGGTATCAAACTACCCATATGATAATTTAAGTGTTGACTTCAATAAAAATCAGTTTGCTCACCTAAGTGAAATGTATTCAAGATTTCAATCTAGTTACTACAAACTTGAGTCACATCTATTTTAATCCTTTAAACGGATTAGTACAACGAGTGGTTAGATATTTTTAAAAAATGATTAAAGATATTGTATCAATTGATATTCAAGGTTTCTTTAACAATAGCATCAAATTTATTCTTAAAGAAATTGGAATAGTATTCGAAAAAGAAACAAACTTGAATAATAGTTTTATTATAAAACCACCTTATGATTTCAAATTTTTTCATACTAAACCTCAAACCACTGCAAAGTGGTTAACAAATAAGCATCATACAATTTGATGTAACGATGGAGAAAAGGAGTTTTTTGCAAGATATATTAAGCCAATCACTATTGGAAAAAAAATGTTCTGTACGGGAATGGAAAATAAACGTTTCCTACAGTCATTATTTGGAAACCACCATAAAAATCATGTTAAAGGTCGTGTTTGTGCTCTAAACAAAATTTTTTTTTAAAGTAGTTCAAAATAAGCAAAACACATCTTTTTGCATTCACACCATTTTGAAGCTGAGATCACTTGTGACAAGACCTGTTTCACGAAAACTATTTCTATAAATAATTAAGTTTCTTGGAGAAATAGATAATGTTTTTGTACAATTTAATGGCAAGACATTTAAACATCATTTCCAATACCTTCTTAAAACAAAAATTATGTTTATGAATCAAGGTGCACAAGATCTGAAATCAATGAAATATGGTGAACATTTTATATTCTGAAACACCGATTCGAGATTGGCATTATGCGCATTCCTCTTTTATGTAAATCGAAGGAATGGAGCAAGAAAAAGAATGTCATTATATCAATAATTAAGAAATATAAATATTTTTTATGAATAAGGGAAGGGAAAGGCACACGTACACATATACATCATCTTAAAAAATGTTTACAAATCAGATACATGAGTGTGAAGTGAAGTGGTGGAGGGCGTAGGTGTTTGTTACTAAACCAAAAATTCTGAAATCTGTATAAACAACCAGGACCCGTCGGTGGTGATTGGAAAGCCTAATTACACAGAGCCAGACAGATAATGGGTTTTGTGGTGGGGGAAAATTTAATTAAATCAATAAATTGACAGTTACTATCCCATAAAACTGGCCCAGAACCCGCAATATGTTTTCGAATAGTTATTCCCTTGAGATCTAGTCGCGTTTGTGGAAAACTGTTTTTCCCATCGCTCCAACATGTTTTAGGATGGTTATTTCTTAACCAGTTTGCAGTGGTTCGAGATTTTGTATTTAAAAATGTTAAATCTTGAAAACATTTAATATAGGTGAGCAAACTGATTCTTATTGAAGTCAACATTTAAATTATCATACGGGTAAGATTCAGAATTTAAATAAACCTTCAAGTTTCATAAGTTTTCCGTTCAGTGTAAATCCGATTATTGCAAACCTTGGTCTATCCCGATTTTCTGGTATTTTAACATTCCAACAGTGGTAGGTTCCTATTCCTTATTTGTGGTTGACGTAGGAGTTCAATTTACGAAATGCAGTAGTAAGGTTTAAGCCAATTTTAATAATATCATACATTTTAATTTTTGAAGTGTTACTAATGTCATTTCTTATTTAAATGATTGTTCCAATCTCATCTTTTCAAAGACATCATCTAGGTTTTTAGTTAGCATTAGCACAAGTTAATGTTTATCATTCAACAAAACCTCATTATACTCTTCAACAAACGCCAATAAATTTTTTAACGGGACAAAAAAGTTAAATTATGGTCCAGTAGAAAAGTCACCTCCACCACTCCATCCAGAAAATAGTAGATTTTTACTTCAAAGGTTATCGAATGGTAAAAAATGTTTAAGAGTAGTTTTCATACCGACAAATCGAATTCTATCAATCTCGCATCCATTTATTTCGTACTTGATTTCATCAAAGAAGTATACCATAAATTATTTTTGTAAAAACTTTCAACACTTGTAGGACGGACTGTTTTACTTTTCTAAAAATTCTTGAAAGTTGAGGTAATTTTCATGACGGAGCACGTAAAAGTTTTGATTTTGTATAGAAATTCGAATTTTTCGAAGTACTCTCATTCGAGTAATCTTTTTCTATATTGCGATTACATTAGTTCGAATATGGAAGAGATTTTATTTATCGTCTATATTTGGAATTTAATTGTACATATTAAAATCAATTAAAGTACACTCAAAACGTCCATCAAATTCGATTGGTGACGACGAATAGGTATGGAACTCTTTTTTCGAAGTACTCTCATTCGAGTAAACTTTTTCTATATTGCGATTACATTAGTTCGAATATGGTATCGTCTATATTTGGAATTGAATTGTACATATTAAAATCAATTAAAGTACACTCAAAACGTCCATTAAAGAACATAACAGAACTATTGTCATTCAAAGACAAGGTCACTGAAATAGACACAATGAAATCTGTTGTTAAACTGTGGAAGTTTTTATCTTTTAGACCATTTATATACCAATCTAATAACTTTTAAAATCAAAATAAACTGATCAAAAACCTTCTTACATTATCCATATCGTTATCTATACTTATAAGAAAGAATCCAAATTTATCCTCTCATATTTCCATATCCAACAATGATAACACTTTATTGTAACACTTTATTATTTTTTACATATTTCTACGAATGTGTCATAGCCCATATCTGTATTAATATGATTTCTAAATATGTGTTGCATATTTAAATCATCTTGTTTAAACATTATAATAAAGTTTGCAGTAGAGTAACGGGTAAAAACATTATTGATAATAAGATTCATTTGTCTAGTGGAACAAGTTGTAATTTAACTCCTGGCCTATAGTCTCTTATATAAATAAAAATATTAAATATTCATTTTACTAGTGAAAATTCCCCAAGCGCCACCTATTGTCGGAGAAAGCATGTCGAGCCACTGATAGTGACGTCACAAACCATGTGAGGCCTTAGAATCTAAATTTCTTCATAAATAGCGAAATAATGTTCCGATTTGAAAAAAACTTTATTACAATGTTTAAACAAGATGATTTAAATATGCGACATATACGAGGTGTGTTCAAAAAGTAAGGTGACTCTTCAAATTTCGCGAATTTCAAATTTTTCGATTATCGAAACCTTTTAGAAGTTATACGAGGTGTGTTCAAAAAGTAAGGTGACTTTTCAAATTTCAAATTTTTCAAATTTTTCGATTATCTTCAGTTTTGGGAACAAGAAAAAGTCACATGGGGCCAAATCCGGTGAATATGGTGGCTGAGGCATTATTGTGGTGTTGTTTTTGGCCAAAAAATCCAAATCCTTTGATCCATATTTTTCGATAGCAAAAAATCGCCGAGCTCGCAAAACAACTTGTAACTTTACGCCTCTCACAACCAAACAAAAGAGGATGTTCCATTGAAACTTGGTACAGATGTTAGGGAAGAGTGTACCAATATAACAAAACAAAAAAATCGATAATCGAAAAATTTGAAATTCGCGAAATTTGAAGAGTCACCTTACTTTTTGAACACACCTCGTATATAGAGATCATATTAATACAGATACGGGAAACAACACATTCGTAATTTTGGGGTTGTTTATAAAGTATAAAACTCTATAGGCCAGGAGTTAAATTACAACTTGTTCCACTAGACAAAATAATCTTATTATCAATAATGTTTTTACCCGTTACCCGTATAAGAATATTGATTCATAAGAATATTGATTCTTTTATTTATGACGAACATACCCAAACACTTGATTCGTGACAATGCAAACTTCATATTAATACAGATGTGGGATACGACACATTCTTAGAAATATGCAAAAATAATAAAGTGTTATTATTGTTGAATATGGAAATATGAGAGGATAAATTTGGATTCTTGCTTATCAGTAAAGATAACGATATGGATAATGGAAGATATAGAAAAGGGTATCAAACTACCCATATGATAATTTAAGTGTTGACTTCAATAAAAATCAGTTTGCTCACCTAAGTGAAATGTATTCAAGATTTCAATCTAGTTACTACAAACTTGAGTCACATCTATTTTAATCTTTTAAACGGATTAGTACAACGAGTGGTTAGATATTTTTAAAAAATGATTAAAGATATTGTATCAATTGATATTCAAGGTTTCTTTAACAATAGCATCAAATTTATTCTTGAAGAAATTGGAATAGTATTCGAAAAAGAAACAAACTTGAATAATAGTTTTGTTATAAAACCACCATATGATTTCAAATTTTTTCATACTAAACCTCAAACCACTGCAAAGTGGTTAACAAATAAGCATCATACAATTTGATGTAACGATGGAGAAAAGGAGTTTTTTGCAAGATATATTAAGCCAATCACTATTGGAAAAAAAATGTTCTGTACGGGAATGGAAAATAAACGTTTCCTACAGTCATTATTTGGAAACCACCATAAAAATCATGTTAAAGGTCGTGTTTGTGCTCTAAACAACATTTTTTTTTAAGTAGTTCAAAATAAGCAAAACACATCTTTTTGCATTCACACCATTTTGAAGCTGAGATCACTTGTGACAAGACCTGTTTCACGAAAACTATTTCTATAAATAATTAAATTTCTTGGAGAAATAGATAATGTTTTTGTACAATTTAATGGCAAGACATTTAAACATAATTTCCAATACCTTCTTAAAACAAAAATTATGTTTATGAATCAAGGTGCACAAGATCTGAAAACAATGAAATATGGTGAACACTTTATATTCTGAAACACCGATTCGAGATTGGCATTATGCGCATTCCTCTTTTATGTAAATCGAAGGAATGGAGCAAGAAAAAGAATGTCATTATATCAATAATTAAGAAATATAAATATTTTTTATGAATAAGGGAAGGGAAAGGCACACGTACACATATACATCATCTTAAAAAATGTTTACAAATCAGATACATGAGTGTGAAGTGAAGTGGTGGAGGGCGTAGGTGTTTGTTACTAAACCAAAAATTCTGAAATCTGTATAAACAACCAGGACCCGTCGGTGGTGATTGGAAAGCCTAATTACACAGAGCCAGACAGATAATGGGTTTTGTGGTGGGGGAAAATTTAATTTAATCAATAAATTGACAGTTACTATCCCATAAATCTGGCCCAGAACCCGCAATATGTTTTCGAATAGTTATTCCCTTGAGATCTAGTCGCGTTTGTGGAAAACTGTTTTTCCCATCGCTCCAACATGTTTTAGGATGGTTATTTCTTAACCAGTTTGCAGTTGTTCGAGATTTTGTATTTAAAAATGTTAAATCTTGAAAACATTTAATATAGGTGAGCAAACTGATTCTTATTGAAGTCAACATTTAAATTATCATACGGGTAAGATTCAGAATTTAAATAAACCTTCAAGTTTCATAAGTTTTCCGTTCAGTGTAAATCCGATTATTGCAAACCTTGGTCTATCCCGATTTTCTGGTATTTTAACATTCCAACAGTGGTAGGTTCCTATTCCTAATATGTGGTTGACGTAGGAGTCCAATTTACGAAATGCAATAGTAAGGTTTAAACCAATTTTAATAATATCATACATTTTAATTTTTGAAGTGTTACTAATGTCATTTCTTATTTAAATGATTGTTCCAATCTCATCTTTTCAAAGACATCATCTAGGTTTTTAGTTAGCATTAGCACAAGTTAATGTTTATCATTCAACAAAACCTCATTATACTCTTCAACAAACGCCAATAAATTTTTTAACGGGACAAAAAAGTTAAATTATGGTCCAGTAGAAAAGTCACCTCCACCACTCCATCCAGAAAATAATAGATTTTTACTTCAAAGGTTATCGAATGGTAAAAAATGTTTAAGAGTAGTTTTCATACCGACAAATCGAATTCTATCAATCTCGCATCCATTTATTTCGTACTTGATTTCATCAAAGAAGTATACCATAAATTATTTTTGTAAAAACTTTCAACACTTGTAGGACGGACTGTTTTACTTTTCTAAAAATTCTTGAAAGTTGAGGTAATTTTCATGACGGAGCACGTAAAAGTTTTGATTTTGTATAATAATTCCAATTTTTCGAAGTACTCTCATTCGAGTAATCTTTTTCTATATTGCGATTACATTAGTTCGAATATGGAAGAGATTTTATTTATCGTCTATATTTGGAATTGAATTGTACATATTAAAATCAATTAAAGTACACTCAAAACGTCCATCAAATTCGATTGGTGACGACGACTAGGTATGAAACTCTTTTTTCGAAGTACTCTCATTCGAGTAAACTTTTTCTATATTGCGATTACATTAGTTCGAATATGGTATCGTCTATATTTGGAATTGAATTGTACATATTAAAATCAATTAAAGTACACTCAAAACGTCCATTAAAGAACATAACAGAACTATTGTCATTCAAAGACAAGGTCACTGAAATAGACACAATGAAATCTGTTGTTAAACTGTGGAAGTTTTTATCTTTTAGACCATTTATATACCAATCTAATAACTTTTAAAATCAAAATAAACTGATCAAAAACCTTCTTACATTATCCATATCGTTATCTATACTTATAAGAAAGAATCCAAATTTATCCTCTCATATTTCCATATCCAACAATGATAACACTTTATTGTAACACTTTATTATTTTTACATATTTCTACGAATGTGTCATAGCCCATATCTGTATTAATATGATTTCTAAATATGTGTTGCATATTTAAATCATCTTGTTTAAACATTATAATAAAGTTTGCAGTAGAGTAACGGGTAAAAACATTATTGATAATAAGATTCATTTGTCTAGTGGAACAAGTTGTAATTTAACTCCTGGCCTATAGTCTCTTATATAAATAAAAATATTAAATATTCATTTTACTAGTGAAAATTCCCCAAGCGCCACCTATTGTCGGAGAAAGCATGTCGAGCCACTGATAGTGACGTCACAAACCATGTGAGGCCTTAGAATCTAAATTTCTTCATAAATAGCGAAATAATGTTCCGATTTGAAAAATCTTTGGTAAATTGATAGATATTAACAGAAATAAGTTATACAAGGTCAAACGAAGGCATTCATAATAATATTATAGACTCCACAGTTTTTCGCGGTTTGTGGGCGTTAGAGTGGGCGTGGAGAAATGAAAACTCGTGACGAGTTGCAGTGGCATCTCTTTAATACGCGTTATTATGCCTAACTTTTTAGCTCTTACAGGTCCCGAGATTTTTGCATTTTTTGTTTTCCGTGTTTTGTGGTCGTTAGGGTGGCCGTGGCAAGATAGGAAAAAATGAATTTGCATTTGGGGCATCATAAAAACCTACATGCTTAACCGAACTTTCTATAACTTATAGTTACCGAGATATCAAGGTTTTTTGAAAATGCTAAAACCGTATTTTGAGCTTGGTGGGCGTATGGGTAGGTGTGGCCGGATAATAGTATCACAAAAAGATGCGCTGGCATCCAAAGTTTATACATACTGGATTTCTAACTCTAATAGTTCCCTAGATTTCAGCGATTTTAGTTTTTCGTGATTTGTGGGCGTTAGAGTGCTGAAATAAACTTGCGCTGTCCCGGGACCTCAAGAATCTTCATGCTTAATCTCAACTTTGTATCTGCTGTAGTTCCTGAGATCTCAGCGTTCATACGGACGGACGGACGGACGGACATACTTTTCAACGAATCTAGTATACCCTTTTACTCTATGAGTAACGGGTATAAAAATCGAAACCAAGTTAGTGATGATTTTTGTTTGAATTGAGGGTCCTGCGTACAACGAATCATTCAGAGAATATCCCTAAGTGGACTTCCCTGAACCATCTCTCAGCTTCGTAGTTGTGCTATTCAATTTTTGCACACAATTGTGGGGCAGATAATACTAATGCGCTGCCGCATTTTTGGGTTCTAGAGAAATGTGGCCAAATAAAGGCTATGTACTGCGACTTCAGGTCTAAATTTCTAGCTCATTAAGCCCTATGCACCTTGAACCAAAGAAGCGCACATTCATATGAGAGTCCCAAAATATCGAATCTAGTTTTGGGGAAGCAGCGCCGAATATTGGCCAGAGTTCAGACGAGTGTACTGCTGCTTCCTATCTTTCGACAGCTTGAGAAGATCTAGCTATGTCTTGTTCGATGCAGTGTGGGTAAAGGGTTTTCTAAGCGAATTTGTCCAAAACCAAGCAGCTCAAAGAACTCACTTGCTCCAATAAGCAAGTCAATGCGATGACTTTTATAGAAGAAAGGGTCGGAGGCTCGACATTTTCAGCTATTTTCCACTCAGGTGCGTTAAGGTCAAAATGATAATCAGTGATTGACTGCGTTGCCGGATTGTGTAAATCTTCATACCGACTTATCCGGTGCTAGTGAGAATTCGCCGGTTCCTGATATAGAGATCGTTGAGCGATGAATTTTAAGTTAAAGTTAATTTTCGGTAATTTCGATATTATTTGGCGACAAGACTACAGGTGGCATTTTGGGCAAGGGTACGGAAACTAAAGTGCAATGGAACTCGATCACATATGCTGCTACTTGTGGCAGATTCTACAGTTGTCAGACCTGCATTGGCGTAAGCTGTGTTCCTTCCGTAGGCAATTCCGTAGGATGAATTTTAAGTTAAAGTTCATTTTCGGTAATTTCGATATTATTTTGCGAGACTACAGGTTGCATTTTGGGCAAGGGTACGGAAACTAAAGTGCAATGGAACTCGATCACATATGCTGCTACTTGTGGCAGATTCTACAGTTGTCAGACCTGCATTGGCGTAAGCTGTGTTCCTTCCGTAGGCAATTTAAATAACTGTGCACCCTTCTTTCCTTATTATACCGCTGAGTTGGAGTCGATTAAAATTGTGGGCATTTTGTAAAAAAATGCTCCTTGACCTCACATAGGGTACACAATGCTAATTTCGAATATGAAGCAATAAGGGTGCTGCGATGGCCTGTGGTAGCTGCATTTCCTACATTTCTGTTAGGTGTCCGATTTACCATAACACAGTCCAACCGTGTTGAACATGGCTTAGAAGTCCGCCCAATAGATGTATTATACACCAAATCGCGGAAGCTGGTAGGCCTCAAATTGCTTTTGAAGGCGGCACTGATGTTATTAAATTCAGAATTTCCATTAGACTTTCTCTTCTCACTGTTTAAATAGCGGCAGATTCTCCCGTTAGTTTCACAATACGATGTGATAAATCTTATGCGCGAGCTGGCGCCTCTGCAACTAATATAGGCGGTCCACCACCGAAACCCCCACGACAGCCAAACATCTAGCAGTTACCGCGTCAGCAATAAGCCTCGGCGTTACCAACCAAACACAAAAACCGGGACCACTTCAAATCCGAGCTCCACATCTTCATCCGCTCCAACTTCAATTCCCTTCCGCTAGGTCAGCATAATTGCACGTATACGTTCGAGCTATACTGTCAAAGAAACCACAACTTGCTACTTTTTAATTATTGGGAGGCTCCCCGAACCAATTTGAATACTTAACATTAGTTACGACGAAGGATGTCAAGGATATACAACATTATCTGTATCATTATTATGAAAAAGTGAGTAGGGTGAAGTGGGTGCAATGGAGTGGAAAATTTAATTAAATATTAAGAAAATAATAAAATAAAAAATTAAGTAAAACGAATCATACAGCAATAATAAATAAAAAAAAATTAATAAAAATCAATCAAAATGTTATAATCAGCGAGAATTAAGGAAATTGTTCAAACCGCAGGCAGAGAAATGTGAAAGGAGAATAGTGCAAGTGCATAGTGTCCGAAGTTAAAGAACAGCAAGGTAAAAATAAATTAATCAGAAGATATTCACACAGAACGTGTTTAATAATGGAAAGAGTTAAGTTGGAATTTTAAATTAATAGTGGTCATATTTATAAACTAAATGGAGGGTTCAATTGCAACAAATGGCTCGTAGTCCAACATCGGAAAACGGTCGAAAGCGTCCACGGTTCGAGGTTGCATCGAGAAGCTCGATCGAACGGTTGGCTGTTGACAAGCGTCGTTCGTGCCCAATGCTTTTATTTTTAAATCAACCTGAGAGAAGTACTTATTTTAAATTAATTTCAGAACTCCATTTCACCACACAAGCACTTTGTACATGTACGTCGGAGATGTATAAGAAGAAGCGTGTCTAAAGAAACTAAGCAACAAGTTATTTGTGATTTCTTTTACTTGCATAATTGCTGAGAGAGAGGATTGCGAACGAGAGAGAGTGGTTGTCTCTGAGAGAGAGAGAGAAATCAAAAAGGAATGAACAATTGGATGAATACCGCATGGCGCGTGCCATAGGAAGTGGAGAAAGGGAAGCAAAGTTCAGTTTTGCTCAGTTTTTAAAATGAAAGAAGAAGAGCAGCAAATGTCTCAGTCCCTGACATATACCTAAGAACACATACAAGAAGAATTACGAGATAAGTAAGAAGGCAGAGACAGTTCACGAGCTTTAAAGCCAGATCTGTTTTGATAGAGTAGAGGAATGGCGCCTACAAGTGTGTTAGAAGCTATCAAGGCAATAGACCTGGTAGAAATTATACCGAAGTACGAAGGAGAATTAGATAGATTTATAGGATCGGTAGAGCAGGTGATAGGTCAAATCAAGGAGTAAGCTGCATTTAGAGCGCACTTAGAGCAGAAAGGATCAAGATTATATGAGCAGCAGATAGAGTTCTCGATTTACACGAGGCGGAGCTAAATTAGGACCAGATAAAGAGAATATTTCAAAGACAAGAGATCTGAGTATTTGATTATGGAATTGACCCATATTAAGCAAAAGCAGTTCGAATCGGTGGCCTTATACACCAAAGTTATGACCGTAAAGAAAGCCCTAGTGGGTCTGGCCACGTCTAACGAGCAAGGCATATTGTTGAGGAGCGAAAAGAACCAAGTCCGGTACAGGCCGGAGATACGATATTTAGGAAGGAAAGAAGGAGGGATAAGCTTACCCCTCGATTTTCAAAACACAAGGTGTTAGAATCCAATGGCCTGACATTAACGACAACCACGCCACACAAGATTCACAAATAGAAAATCAGAAGATTAACCAAACCCAACGAATAAATAATTATAGATGGTCAAGGGCCATGGACGCGGAAAGGAACTTTGAGATCCGGCCCCTGAAAGGAGAGATGCTGTTGGCACAAATCAAATTAGGCTCGGCGAAGACAATACAGACGTACAAGACATTCATACACATAGTAAGACTACAGGAATAGCAAGAAGCAGTAGAAGGAATAAAACAAACACTCATAGTATCATCATTCAGATCATCATACATATATATTGCCAAAAATTTGTTATTCAAGGTATATATACTTTATAGGGTCAGAAACGCTTCCTTCTACCTGTTACACACTTTCCAACGAATCTAATATACCCTTTTAAAAAGCCGCATACTCGATTGCCAACTCCGGCTTGGCCTTGTAGTATGTACATATTATATATATATATAATATATATTATTGTATCAAGTAGTCACTGTACCAATGTCAGCATAGTGCTACAGTGTGTTTACGTATACATAAAGTTCGGCACAAAAACCAACAGAAATGCGATCGTGTCAGCAGTTTCTCATGACTTGACAACGCACACATATAATATATGCATATGGAATCCTTGGTAAATCGATAGATATAAACTTGAAATTTTATAAAAGGTCAAACAAAGACATAAACCTTAATATCAAGTTTTCGGTGGTTCGAGGGCATTACAATGCCATTAATCTTGATCAAGAATATATATACTTTATAGGGTAGGATATGCTTTCTTCTTCTTGTTACATATCCCTATCCTTTTTGTTCAACGAGTAACGGGTCCAACGCACACGATAATAACAATTTTTAATGTTTTAATAAAAAACAGCTTTGTCTTTGGCACAGAGGAACTGTACACTAACTAATTATTCTTCCACAACAATTTGTTTTAGTTTGCATGATTAAAAAAAATATATTTTATAATAAAAGAGCTTACTTCAAATAAGTCAACCGGAACTTCATTTTTCAATAAATATTTTTGCACACTTGCAACAGCATTTTTCGAGTATTCCTATAAAGAAAAGTTGTAGTTTTAACTCATAGTTCATTTATATTGAGGTACTTGCATAAGTGTGTGACAGCATTTCCTCCATTATAAAATTATCATAAACTTCCCTAGCCAATTTTTTTCTCTCATCATAACATTCGGTTTTTTCAAATAATTTTATCTGAAAACAATAAATAAAATTAAATTTTTTATAAATTATAAATATTATATAACATACCTGTTCAAAAAACTTAAGTTGTTGTATAGGTTCATCGGAATCGTTTTCACAAAAGTCTTTAAACAGCAAATACCCTAAAAGAAGTGAATTTAATATTTAATTTAATTAAATGAGTTAAGTTAAGAAGTTAAGTTGTTTAATACATACCCAAAACTTCATTAAAAATTTTATGAAAATTTAATTCGCCTTCCTTTTCCAAATATTTGTACATAACACTTCTAACACTGTAATGAAAGCAATGCTTAAGTTAATAAAAAATCATTGAATTACAAATAAATAATAAAAAGTAAATAATAGAAGGTATGCAAGGACTCCGAAAGCTGCATTCATAGTTTAAGAAACCTTCTTATTCTAGACATGAAGATTAACTCTATCTTAATCATACGGTTAATAAGGAAATATTGTATTAGAACCTTATTAACTAAGAAAATAGTCTTCATATTTGGTTCTAAATCTAATAATGTATTCTATTGCGTCGTTTCTTCGAAGCATTTTGTAAAGGGTGTTTTTCTAAGGTATAAAACTTTAAATTTCAATAAAACAACGATGGATTATTCTATTGACATGAACTTTTTTATTCGAAAGATAATCTTGCATTATATTTATACCCGTTACTCGTAGAGTAAGATTCGTATATAGATTCGTTGAAAAGTATGTAACAGGTAGAAGGAAGCGTTTTCGACCCTATAATATTTATATATAAGTTAACAACAGCAATATTTCCTCATATTTTTCTCCGAAAATATTGCAACATTGTTGAGCACAAAAGTTGCAACACAATAAGACCCAGCCTAAAGTTCAATAACATAAAGTTCAATAACATAAACACGAGCATCCGGTCAGACCCAAATTCTGCAGACCCCGCAGATTCTGCAACTAAGCAATTTTGTCAACGCTACCAACGTCGCTGCCAGCGAACAACTTTGTCAACGCTACCAACGCCGCTGCCAGCGCCGCCGCCACCCACAGCTATAAATTAGGGATCGATAAGTAAAGTAGAGTAGTTCCGATCTGAATCTCGAATAAATAAGACATCCGAATTGTTAAATTTGAAGTTTTAATTATTTGGAAATTAACTGGCGCCCGAACAGGGACCAGCGCGAGTAAATCCGATTAAGTTCATCAGTGCTAAATAAAATCCGTGCAACTCCGTTGACATATCCTTAAAAGTGCAACGCGAGGACATCTGATTAAGTTCGATCCGTGCGGAAAATTACGAAGTGCAACTCCGCTGGCCCAACACAGGTCATACTCAGAGGAACTCCTTCATAATAAAATTGAAGCTGAGGACGACAACCGGTCGGCAAAATAATTGCTGATATATCGGTGGACTACAAGTACTGTCAGGCAAGCCTGCAGGACATTCTCTATTCGTGTGCGTCGCAGGATCCTCAGTAGGCAACAAACAGGAAGAAATCCGGACCATCAGGAGAAGTAGCCACATCAAAATTAAGTTAAATGAGAATAGTGATTAAGAAACCAAATTAAATCAAAATTAAATTCTTTTAAAAATCAATTAAAAAGCTATTAAATTACGTAAAATTTAAATTTAAATACAAATCTAAAAATTAAATTCAAAAATTAAAATTAGAAATAAATAATATTGCACCAAAATTAAAATTAAAAAAATAATTTAAAGTTTGAACTACAAATTAAGAATTCAATTGTTTTGAAAATTTCCTCCCACTATTTTACCTTTATAATCCATTTAATTTACATTAATATTATTTTATTCATGAATATTACTTTAATTTGTAAGACACACCCATAAAAATTCACCTTCCTTAAAAAACTAATGGCCAATCAGCGAAATCTCATAAGACCCCCATTATCAATATTGAACAGCAACAGCCAGCAGGACCAAATAATCCAGAAGAACCAAACGTAGTTTTAGAACAACATATAAATCCAAACCAAAACGATTTAGTTCAACAGCTTCAGAGACTAGAAATTCAACAACAACAACACAGGAATAACATGGCAGCAGAAGAATTACAGGCAGCCGTTAGGCAAATTCTTGCAGAGCAATTACCAGTTTTTTTAAGACAAGCACAAAACCCAGGGTTTGATTTCGCATATGCCCCAAATCAGGAAATTTCCCCAGAAAATGGAGGTAATCTCGAAGGTCTAGACAGGGTACCCGACATAGTAAAATGTCTACGAGAATTTTCGGGAAATCCAGCGGAATTCAGTTCATGGAAAAAGGGAGTCCATAGAGTGCTAAAAACTTATGAAAACACTGTAGGAACGGCTAAATATTTTGGTATTCTACACACTATTCGTAACAAAATAACGGGAAATGCGGACACTGCATTGGAATCCTACAACATTCCATTAAATTGGAATGCTATCTCGAAATGTCTAACACTTCATTACGCAGATAAACGGGATTTAGGAACCCTTGAGTACCAAATGACGACAATTAGCCAGGGCACTAATCAGACTGTAGAAGAATTCCATCAGGCGGTCTACAAACATCTATCCCTGATACTTAATAAAATTGGATGTATGGAATTAGGACCTGAAGCAGAACAACTAATGACCAAAATGTATAGAGACAAAGCCTTAGATACTTTTGTACGCGGACTTCGTGGCGACTTATCTCGCTTACTTGGTATGAAAGAACCCCTACTGACCTCCCTTCGGCTTTGCACCTATGCTTAAAGCTTGAGAATCAGGCATTCCGAACTAACCACGCAACTAACAGAAGGCAACAATTGTCTTTTAAGGACGTACCCTCACGGTTCGTGCCACAAATACAAGCAGCCGTACCAACATGGCCACAATGGTCAATCCCTACAGGGAACGCCCAGTTCCAGACTCTCTTTCCACAACCCAATTTAAATAGACAACACTATACTCCACACCAACAACCATTCAGTGGCAACCTGGTCCCATTTGTAACGACCCGGCCTTCAGGAAGCCAACCACCTCCTCGCCCTTTGGCCGCAAAGCCACAACCACGACCTGAACCAATGGACATAGACAGGACTTTACAAACTAAACAGATTAATTACATGAACAAACCAGGACGATTTGACGCCGGCAAAAGACCACCAATGCCAATTAACGAGACAGCAAAAAAATCCAGAAACTTTAATATTCAGTCAGCAACAGGTACTTCAACGGAAGTAAAAGAAGAAGAATCACCATCACTCGAACAGTGACCGAATATCATGACACTCTTTCCGAATATTGTGACACAATAGAGCAAGCAGACCAGGGGTACCCATATGACTACACATATCTTTATTTTTTAGAATAACCAACTCCTCATTACCATATTTCGAATGCATATTGAGGAGTGGAGAAATACTAAAAATTCTTATTGATACCGGCTCAAATAAAAATTATATACTACCTAAATTCATTAAAAATCCAGAAAAAAACATATTCCTATTCGATGCCATATCAGTTGGCGGAAAATGCAAAGTCACACACCATAAATTAGCAAACCTATTCAATGACACCGATACGAAAATTAAGTTCTTTTTGTTACCAACATTAAATACATTTGATGCCATATTGGGAAACGACAGTTTAAAAGAGTTAGGAGCAATAATAGACACCAAAAACAAAACCATGTCATTAAAATCCGGCAGAGTCATAACTATAAAAGAAGAAAAAGTAGAAACAGTCAACCTAATTATTCCTCGGACAGAACATCTTGAAAAGACACATTAAATAGAACTTAACCAACTTCTCCGAAAATACCCGAAACTCTTTGCCGAACCCGACGAAAAACTGACCTACACCACAAATGTAAAAGCCAAAATTCGTACAAATACTGACACTCCAGTTTATTCAAAATTTTACCAATATCCCATGGCACTTAAAGACGAAATAGACCGGCAAGTACAAGAACTTTTAGAAAACAATATAATAAGACCCTCAAGATCACCTTATAACTCACCAGTCTGGATAGTCCCAAAAAAATTAGATAGTACCAACATACAAAAATACAGAATGGTAATAGATTACAGGAAATTAAATAGTGTAACAATAGCAGACAGATACCCCATACCCGATATTAATGGAGTTTTGGCACAACTAGGAAATAATAAAATGTTTTCTGTGCTAGACCTCAAGAGCGGGTTCCATCAAATTCCTTTAAAAGAGTGTGATATGGAAAAAACTGCCTTTTCCGTGAACAACGGAAAATATGAGTTCACAAGACTTCCATTTGGGTTAAATAACGCACTTAGGGAACACATAGGTAAAATCTGTTATATTTATATCGACGATATAATTGTATTTATATGGGTTACGCTACGCTAGCAAAACCCCTCACGACTTTACTTAGAGGCGAGGACGGGCGCATATCAAAAAAAACTTCATCAAAGAAAACCATCCACCTCAACGACGAAGCTGTGCAAGCTTTTAATAAACTAAAAAGCACCCTAATATCAAAGGACGTAATACTACAATACCCAAACTTTAATGAGGAATTCGTACTAACTACAGACGCTTCCGACCACGCAATAGGAGCAGTACGTAATACTACAATACCCAAACTTTAATGAGGAATTCGTACTAACTACAGACGCTTCCGACCACGCAATAGGAGCAGTACTTTCACAAAAAAACAGACCAATAGCTTTCATATCCAGAACCTTATCACAAACAGAAGAAAATTACGAAACAGCTAAAAAAGAAATGTTAGCCATCTCTTGGGCAGTAAAATCGCTTAGAGGATACCTTTACGGTGGCACTAAAGTCAAAATTTATACCGATCACGAACCACTTACACATGATTGTAACTGGAAAGGAGGAATCGCAATAAAGAGATGGAAATCATACCTTGACGAATACAATAAAGAATTACTTTACAAACCCGGAAAAGAAAACATAGTTGCTGATGCTTTATCTAGAATCCCAAAAACCAATGAAATTAATTTACTAACCATAACACAACATAGCGCTCAGAGTTCAGGCCACAATCTTATTTACAATGTAGAAGCACCCATAAATGCATTCAAAAATCAAATATTTATTCATAAAGAAAATCCCCCTGACTATAAAGTCACAATTCCATTCCCCACATTTCATCGTCACATTATCACTCAACCGGACCTTCAAAAAAATACTCTTATAAAATTACTAAAAAATATCTAAATCCATCAGTAATAAATGGAATATTTACAACAGAGGAAATAATGGGAGAAATACAGAAAATTTATCCGGAACATTTTAGATCTTTTAAAATCAGGTTTACACAGAATAAAGTAGAAGACGTAACAAACGAGAGTGACCAAGAAGAAATCATATTAGAAACCCATAACAAAGCCCACAGAAACGCAGACGAAAATAAAATTCAGCTCACAGAAAAATATTACTTCCCTAAAATGAAACAAAAGGTAACCAGTTTAGTAAAACAATGCAAAGTGTGTAAAGAAGGAAAAAATTCCACAGAAAAAAAACTAGTTTTGACCGCAATAGACAAATTTTCTAAATTAGCACAGGCAAAAATTATCAAATCAAAATCAACGGAAGACATCAAAAAACAGCTACACGATATTATATTTTACTACGGTGTACCGAAATACGTTGTAATGGATAACGAAAAATCCTTTAACTCAGCAACCATTAATTTTATGTTGAAAGATCAATTAAATATTACCATTTTTAGAGCCCCACCTTATAAAAGTTCAGTTAACGGTCAGATCGAAAGGTTTCACTCTACTCTTTCTGAAATAATGCGATGCATCAAGACAAAACAAATCTACAATACTTTTGAAGAACTATTAAATAGAGCCGTTTACGAATATAATTACACAATCCACTCCGTTACAAAAAAGAGACCGTTAGAAATATTTTTTGGCAGAAACATTACTACTGATCCAGAACAATACGAAAAAAGCAGACTCGATAATATAGAAAACCTCAAACAAAAGCAAAAAATTGACCTCGAAAACCACAACAAAAAAAGAAAAGACATAAAAACTTATTTGGCAGGCAAGAAATATTTGTTAAACAAAATACAAGACTAGCCTCAAAGTTATCTCCACGCTTTAAAAAAGAAATTGTCCGAGAAAATAGAAATACAACCGTAGTTACTGAAGCAGGAAGGGTTGTTCACAAAAGTAATATTAAAGGAGATTAAGTCCGACACTCCATTAGGAAACTTTGTCTACCTTTGTCCGAAATAAAAACCTATTACCCATAACTTTAAAGATGTTGTCCGCTTTGGGTTATCAGTCCGTTCGTGAGGGATCGGCCCATAACCCTAAAATACCGATGTTTAATAGAAAATTTTTATTACAGGATGTTCTTCCTAACAATATTGTTACCTCTGGTAACCGCGGCCACCGACATTACAAACTATACGGACGCTCACACCATAACAATCTACAAGGGAATAGGGAAACTACAAATATCATCAGTAAAACTTATCCATTTAATTAATCTTAACCAACTCGAAAATGAATTACTTCAAATAAGAGAACACACACAAACCAGATTAAGAAATAGCTATCACTACCATACTCTAACACACGAAATAACACAATCACTCACAGCACTTAGTACACTCACAATATAACCAAAAAAACGCCAAACCAGATCCTTAAATATGATCGGCTCGGCCTGGAAATACATCGCAGGTACCCCAGATCACGAAGATTTAGTAATGACAGAAGAAAGTTTAAACAACCTAGCATTAAATAACAATGAACAAATAATTATTAATAACCAACTTCAGGAGAGAATTAATAACTTAACAACAATTTCGAACATGTTAGCGAACACCATTCAAAATGACCATCGTTTTAGCAATGAAATTGCATCAAACTTACAAAATCAAGTTAGACTAATAAAAGAAGAAATAGGAAACATTAAATTCGCAATACAATGGGCCAAAATTAACGTATTAAATACCCTATTACTAAATGAATTTGAGTTAATCGAAATAAACAAGATATTCCAAAGAAATAATATCTCCTCTTTTTCCGTTGAAGAAATGCTAAAATTTGTTGATGTGTCTGTCTTACAAAATAAAACGACTATTATTTACATGATCAAAATTCCCGAGCTTGAACCATGCAACTACGAAAATCTTGTAATCAAACCTGTTATTAAGAATCAATCAGTAATACATTTAGATATTAACGAAATTTTTGTATCAAACAATAAAATATTAGGCTTACCCAAAAATTGTAAAACATCCAACCTCATAAAAATTTGTAAACAAGAAAACACAATTGACCTAAGAGAATCGAAATGTATTTCTAAATTAGTCCAGGGAAAGGAATCGCTGTGTGACTATAGTAACTGGGACCACATAGAGCCAATAGAAGAACTAGATGGCGTGATACTTCTCAACGACTTTGACGGCAATGTAATAGCAGACAATACTACTCGCAACTTAAAAGGCACCTTCATAAATAATTTTTTCAACGATATTATAAATATAAACGGAAAAAGCAACGCAAATAAGGAAAAAACAATAACAAAACCCGAAATACCTCGAATCCAGATAACACCAATAGAAGCCGAGCGTCTACACATACTGTCCTTAGAAGCCTTAAAAGCCCTACACGTCAAAACAAGAGACACCTACAAATATTAGAGAACGATACGACCCTAAACCGAATCACAATTATCACTTTAGCATGTGCCATTGTTCTTGTTTTAATCACATTTAGAACATGTTTCCAAAGAAAAGAAAAAGTAATTTTACAAGTTCAGGAAACACTTCCAAAAGTTCTAAATAACAAGACCAACACCATATCAACACCTAAAACAATAATACCAGAATTCAATAACATTCCATATTTTTAACTCCTCTTGAGGACAAGAAGGATTTTGAGGAGGGAGAGTTAACAACAGCAATATTTCCTCATATTTTTCTCCGAAAATATTGCAACATTGTTGAGCACAAAAGTTGCAACACAATAAGACCCAGCCTAAAGTTCAATAACATAAAGTTCAATAACATAAACACGAGCATCCGGTCAGACCCAAATTCTGCAGGCCCCGCAGATTCTGCAACTAAGCAATTTTGTCAACGCTACCAACGCCGCTGCCAGCGAACAACTTTGTCAACGCTACCAACGCCGCTGCCAGCGTCGCCGTCACCCACAGCTATAAATTAGGGATCGATAAGTAAAGTAGAGTAGTTCCGATCTGAATCTCGAATAAATAAGACATCCGAATTGTAAAATTTGAAGTTTTAATTATTTGGAAATTAACTTATATACATTCTTGATCAAAATGAATAGCGATGACGAATGAGCCATGTCCGTCTGTCCGTATGAACGCTGAGATCTCAGGAACTATATGAGATATAAAATTGAGATTAAACATGAATATTCTTGAGGTCCCTACGCAGCGTCTACTATTACAGCATCCTGACACGCCCACTCTAACGCCCACAAATCGCAAAAAACCAAAAATGCAAAAATCTCGAACACTATAAGAGCTACAAAATTTTGTCTAGGAACACGTATTTAAGAGATGCCTCTGCAGCTTGCCACGAAGTTGCATCCGGCCACGCCCACTCTAACGCCCACAAACCGCGGAAAACTGTGGCGTCTATAATAATATTATGAATGCCTTCGTTTGACCATGTGTTAATATCAATCGATTTACCAAAGATTTTTCAAATCGGAACATTATTTCGCTATTTATAAAGAAATTAAGCTTATAAGGCCTCACATGAGCAGTGAGGTCACTATAAGCGTACTCAACATACTTCCTCTGACAATAGGTTGCGCCTTGTGAATTTCCACTAGCAAAATTAATATTTTAAAATTATGTAAAACAGTAACGGGTATCTTAAAGTCGCGGCACTCTTGCGTTTCCTTGTTTTCTTGTTTAAATATAATTTCCGCCACGGTTGGCGCGGATGTAGTCCGATCTAGACGTCCAATTTTCGATGGTGTAACGGTGTTTTAACATACACTTGAGGGTTAGCTTCACTCCAAATGGGTTTAGTATGTTGACATAGCTATTCAACCAGAAGTGCAAACTTTGAAAATTTATGTATGCACACTAAATTAAAAAGGAACATTAAATAAACAAGCTATCTTAAATCGCCTTTAAATTTAATATTTATACGACAAACAAACATCCGTATCTACCCAGCTGGCCTAATTCTGGAAAAAATGTGCCATATTACCAAACAGTTGTCGCCTTTTAGCTTTAAAAATTTTCTAACTATATTTTTGCAGAAATTGCCTAAAAAGTTCTTTTGTATACAACACTCCGTGAATCGGATTACTTCTTAAATCGTCTAGTAAGAAGACTTAATTGAACGCTATCCAACTTCTCTGCCTTTAGTGAGCAAAATTTTTAGAGACTTCACTTAAGCCAGAGATATTTGACTCAGGATTTGTTCTCAGACCGTGGAATACTGACTTGCTGGTCCTTGATGGTCTTTTTGATGTTACGAAAAAGTTCTGCTTGCTCTCTGAATAGGCAATTATATCTAATTTTTCTTATTTGTCTGAGTTTGTGGTATCTAGGATTGATATCCTTGTTGATATAGAGTATGGTTGTCACCCAACTTTAGAATTATCCGTTTTCTCCCGATCTTTAGTTTCTCATGGTTAATACAAATGATTCCTTAAGTGTATCCATACAACACTAAACTAAACTACAAGTGGATTATAATTATATTTAATATAGCATGGGCTTTAAAAAAGTCATGGAATTTTTTATGGTGCTTTAAACTTCGTTTTTTGTTTTTGTTCTCAAGTACCTTAAACAGGAAACAGACCTGAACACCTGGGCTTACGGCTTAACAGAAACTTAACCTCAAGTTCTTACAGTGTCAGTGACTCTTCGGGATCGCGAGTTGACAATTGCCTCCGCCTCGATCAAGACGGCTCTCAGCATCTCATCTGATGGTAGTTTTTCTAGGAGGGTTGCGGGTTCGCGGAAGAGTTGATCATGGTCCACGTCTTCGAAAGCCTTTCGTAACTCCATTATAGCCGCTTAAAATTTGGTGCAGTTGTCGCTCCACAGTTGCACTGGGCACCCTTGTCGGGCCATAAAGCTTAGCACTGCTAGAATATAGGAGTCAGTGGTTAATGAATACGCTACATCAAGATTTATTGCCCTCATAGGCTCCCTCGTTTTTCCGAACTGCAACTGACCCGCACCATCAAAGGCCCGAAGTAGTCTAGGCCCGTGGAGAGGAAGGGTGCTACTTTAGGATAAGGAAGTTCCTCCATGCGCGGCGTTTTAGGGGCCGCCAGTCGGTATCCCACCAAGGGTATATCTTAGCTTTGGTATCCAAAATTGTTGTCGTAATACGTTGACCATCGTATCGTGGTTAGTGAGCAGAAATCGTCGGGGAAAATCCTTTATGATGAGCTGCGTAATGTATTTGTATCCGGATAGGGGCAGATGTCGAAGGTGTCTGTGCTGCTGTGGGATATATCCAACGAATTCGACCGAAGATATAGTGACTTGACCGTGTGAACGTCACGAAGATCATATAGTTTCGTTTGGCTAATGCCGGAGATCCGTAAGTCTAATCTCACCGATCCTATCCTTATTCCAGAGCATCTCGGCAATCCACTGCATACATTGGGGCTGCGGTTGACCCTTCAATTCGAGGACCTCTAGCAATGAGGCATCGATAAAGGTTAGAGACATTGCAACACTCTTGATGTGGCAATGCTACACATCCACTTTTCGGTGTGCATGGCACCTGGCTTGGATGGGATCCCTGCTGCCTCGATGTAACAGGGGATATGACGTTCTGGACCGTTTACTTCACAAGGATTGCTAACGCCGCACTTGCCTATCTTATGGCTCTGGACGTGCAAGAAGAGGACTTCTTGACAGAGGAAGCATGTTGCCATCTATCTTGCCTCTCCACCGTATCCAGTAGGCATCTACATGTCCTGACCTTGTAAAGGGTGTTCTTTTTTGTGAGGTATACAACTTTAAATTTCAATAAAACAACGATGGATTATTCGATTGACATGAATTTTTTTTATTCGAAAGATAATCTTGTGGCATTACATTTTAAATATGA
Source organism: Drosophila eugracilis (assembly GCF_018153835.1). Taxonomy (NCBI): domain Eukaryota; kingdom Metazoa; phylum Arthropoda; class Insecta; order Diptera; family Drosophilidae; genus Drosophila; species Drosophila eugracilis. The sequence goes on along the minus strand of NW_024573031.1, from coordinate 31,064 downwards.
TTTCTGGCATGTGACCAACACGGCTGGCTCGAGTGTAGTCCAATCTGGACGTCCAATTATTTATGACTTTTTCAACATTTGTGGCCGTATATCCAATGGATATATATCCAATATATATATATTCCAAGCGTTTGTGGCTTACCCGAATAGACCAACGACATTACTTAGCCCCACAGAAAGTAGTCTATCTGTGTTAAATCACAAGATCTTGATAAATCGAATTAACTCCTCTGATGGACGATAAAATGGACGTAGTGTGTGATACGTATTCCGCACAGAACCATTATTTTCGAAATTAAGTTTCACTATTTGCAAGCGTTGTTCAGACGTGAGTCTATACATGATGAATTCCCAAACCAAACTAGAATCTTGACCAGTAATGCCAACTCTTTAAGTTTTATACCTCTAAAAAACACCCTTTATATCAAGAATTGGTTATTTGTTTATTTGATGTACTACTGGAACAAGCGTCTGTTTAGTAGTATGACATGGTCAGACATTACCATGGGCTAGCACAACATAAGATTTATTATTCCCGCCAATTTTGAGGAATGCGCAAGTTATCTCAGATCCAAATTTTGTATTTTGCATTTTCTAATTCATAATTAAAAGTGCACAATTCATAAGGTATTTGTAATAATAATGAAAGGGTAGTTGAATTATTATGTTTCTTGTTGTTTGTTACGTGTAATGTCTTATGTCTTTCATGTTTTGTATATATCGGCGCCCAGGGTACTTTAATCATATTTTCGTATATGACGCAAAGCGTCGCTGCCTCTGCTTTAGATTGCCACTGAATATGTACTCGATCATGGTCACGCCCAACTTATCATATTCACGATATTTTTATTGTGGCACAGATGTAACTGGCACCGGTAGAATTTCGTTTGGGGAAACCGACATAAAGAGGAAAATGTTTCGGATGTAACACAGTCTGTGTCTATTTAGCATCAACCCCAGATGCTCACGAGTGCTGCATTGATTATAGAATTAATTGAGTTATCGCAGCCAATACATTCTTTCTCCTATATATTCCCAAAAATAAATGTTTCATAAAATTTCATATCTTCTTCCGTATAATATTTTTCTGGCACAGTGCTTTACATATTATTAATTATTTGCCAAATTACCGATATTATCTGTTGCGTTAAAAAATGCAATAAAATTGTGTCGGTTAACCAAGTAAGCGTCCACTGTTTAAGTCGAAATTATTTAAGTCAGCCACCATTCCAGATGCTTTGGGTCGTTCCGACTCCGGCCAGTACCGCCAGTAATGCGAATAACTCCCTTCCCCCTCCGTCTGATGTTCAACACTCTCCTTCATTGTCACCGCTGCCGTCCACCACTCCAATCGTGACGACACCGGTAACACCCCATATTTCGGATCCCGAAAATGTTCCTAAGGTGCGTAGGCATTTGTCCGATGCGCAGTTCGAGGTAGTCGCATTGGACCCTCCCGTGCCAAATGCTCTACAAGCTCAAAAGAATTTTCCCTTGAATCACCAGACGAACATAGCGTAGGTAAACCACCCGCTTGCCAACGCCCTTAATCGGTATTCCTCTAGAGGAACACATTTATGTTTCCCGGCTTTCCCCTGAAACTGGTGCTCTGCAAACTTATTAAATCTTAATGGCTCTAAGTGCAAAGCAATGACCTTCTGTCGTCTAAGACTCTGCATGCTGTAGCTCTGGAAAGAATTAATGCAATTAATCGATGCAAAACTTAAGTTTTCCGACTATATTTCCTCTATGGTTAATAAAGCTTGAGGAATGCTTAGTTAAAAGGCAGTCGAAGGAATTTAACGACCCGTATGTTATTTCTTTAGTTCGTCCGATTCAGGCCCTTCTAGGCCGCTTGAGTATTGATGTACCCCTTAGGATTACTAGAAACTATATTCCTCTATCCTTAGAGCACTGTAGTTCGAACTTTGCCCAACATGAACCATTTCGGGTACTATGTTCGAACTACAATGATCTTTATAGCATTACTTCTAACTCTTCTCAAAACACTTTGAAAGTTTCGATACTAATCCATTTAGCACAAAACTAACTAAAGTATGTAACAGGTAGAAGGAAGGGTTTCCGACCCAATAAAGTAAATATATTCTTGATCAGGATGAATAGCGAAAACTAAGGAGCCATGTCCGTGTGTCTGTCCGTCTGTCCATCTGTCCAATACAACCAATGGGAGAGAACATCAGACTAACAGAAATGTATCTCAGCACCGATCTATGAATGATAGTTATTCTTATGATTATTTTTCACAAACAAATGTTTTCGAAAAAGGAAAGAAAGACGAAACATATATTCTTGATCAATACGAAAGGCGATAAATTCTGTCCAAGTTTAACGGCACTTGGAATTAAATTTTTTCCTGAAATGTCTTTATACATAAATTTATTTAATTTTATCTTCCATAAAGACCATTCGATCCACTCCACCTGCAGCTATACACCCATAAACCATCCCATTCTTGCCAACGTTGGAATCAAGTTTTTTCCTTCATGGATTGATTTGCCTTTTGACATACTTTAAAAGAACCGCCGTGTCCAAAATTTTTACTTTTTGATTTGTCAATAAAAATAACATTTTCCCAAAATAATTCCGGTTTGCTTACATGCACTTTTGCGATCTCTAAACGCATTTTTTATTGTAATCAGAAATCAATGGGTACGTTAAAAACGAAGCCCTAGCAGATGACATTCCACCAGCTCACACCAACAAATTAGCTTCTTCGCTAACGCAACTATTTGAAGACGACTAAAACAAAGACCTCCAGCCAATCTCTGGACAAGAGGAAGCCAAATTTTTCGAGTCTTAAAGCAGTAACTATTATTAGTATTTAGCATTGATCTCTAGTTATCTAGTTATAAAAATTTGGTAATTCCTTCCTGCAATGTATTCATGTTAGTTGTAATTATTCTTCTAAACGTATAATAGCCATTAAGCTGGATGATTGACGTTTAATAAATGTATTTATTTGTTATACGAAAAATAAGAAAGTAGGAGGTGTTGAACCTCATTTGAAATAAAACTAGGAGAAACGCTATAGTCGGTGCGGTCTCTTTTCATGTGAGGCCCTATAACCTACATGGACGACAGTTTTCCGCTGTTTGTGGGCGTTAAAGTGGAATTAGCCGAATAAAAAATCACCTCGGCCTGCGGTGGCATGTCTAGAATATGTATGTTCAGCCGTAGCATTCTAGTTAGAATAGCTGGAACACCTAGTCTCTAGCATTCTAAGTATTCCGCGTTTTGTAGGCGTTGCCATATGCGAAAATTATGGCATCATTGGAAACTACATGCCTAATCCCAAAACTTTGTCACTTATACCTACCGATATACAAGTGTTCTTAGATAATGGGTCTACCGTTTTCCTCGGTTGGCAAGCATAAGAGTCAGCGGGGCCAGATTATGGAACCACCTTAAGTTGCGCTGATATCTTCAGAGGAAGCCAAATTTTTCGAGTCTTAAAGCAGTAACTAGTATTAGTATCTCTAGTTATCTAGTTATAAAAATTTGGTAATTCCTTCCTACTATGTATTCATGTGAGTTGTAATTATTCTTATAAACGTATAATAGCCATTAAGATGGATGATTGACGTTTAATAAATCTATTTATTTGTTATACCAAAAATAAGAAAGTAGGAGGTGTTGAACCTCATTTGAAATAAAACTAGGAGAAACGCTATAGTCGGTGAGGTCTCTTTTCATGTGAGGCCCTATAACCTACATGGACGACAGTTTTCCGCTGTTTGTGGGCGTTAAAGTGGAATTAGCCGAATAAAAAATCACCTCGGAACACCTATACTCTAGCATTCTAAGTATTCCGCGTTTTGTAGGCGTTGCAAGATGCGAAAATTATGGATTCATTGGAAACTACATGCCTAATCCCAAAACTTTGTCACTTATACCTACCGATATACTAGTGTTCTTAGATAATGGGTCTTGCGCTGGGAGTTGCGCTGATATCTTAAGAATATGCATATTAGTCCAAACTTTCTAGCTCCTAAAGTTTCAGAGATCTCAGTGATTTCTTTTTTTTTACTTTGGGCCGTTAGTGTGAGCGTAATAAACTATGGCATAGGGATATCATATATTTTCTGAGATCTCAACGTTTATATGGACAGTCGGACAAGGCTTAATCGACTTCGCTACTGATCCTGACCAAGAATATATATACTGCATTGGGGTCTTCTACCAGTCACATATTTTTCAACGAATACAATGTACCCTTTTACTCTACGAGTAACGGCAATAAATACGCCATTGGCATAAAATAATATTTGCCTAGAAAATATTTATATTGTTATTTATACCAGAATTACCTGAAAAGTTGGAATCAAGTTTTTTTCTTCATGGATTCATTTGCCTTTTGACATACTTTAAAAGGACCGCCGTGTCCAAAATGTTTACTTTTTGATTTGTCAATAAATATAAAATTTTTTTTTCAGAGGAAGCCAAATTTTTCGAGTCTTAAAGCAGTAACTAGTATTAGTATTTAGCATTGATCTCTAGTTATCTAGTTATAAAAATTTGGTAATAAATGTTCGTTGGCCTTAATGAAAGCTTGTAAACGTCGACACATGCTTTTTATAAAGTTGCTCGTCTCGTCAGCATCAAATCCCATTCAGGTAATAATGCGGTTTTTAAGGATTCCTTCGTGGATATGTTGTCTATTTCTGGACGATATCCCATAAATGTTTTATGGGGTTCAAATATGGTGATTGTAGATTCGGTTGCTCCTTGAAGTGATATAAAAGCCACTCTTCCACTAAAAACGACAAATATTTCGGGCCGTTATCTTATTGAAATACGAAAGACGATGGATTCTGTCCAAGCTTAACGGCACTTGGAATTAAATTTTGGCCTGAAATGTCTTTATACATAAATTTATTCATTTTATCTTCCATAAAGACCATTCGATCCACTCCACCTGCAGCTATACACCCATAAACCATCCCATTCTTGCCAACGTGCTTAGAAGTTGGAATCAAGAGTTTTCCTTCATGGATTCATTTGCCTTTTGACATACATTAAGAGGACCGCCGTGTCCAAATTTTTACTTTTTGATTTGTCAATAAATATAACATTTTTTTTCAGAGGATGCCAAATTTTTCGAGTCTTAAAGCAGTAACTAGTATTAGTATTTAGCATTGATCTCTAGTTATCTAGTTATAAAAATTTGGTAATAAATGTTCGTTGGCCTTAATGAAAGCTTGTAAGCATCGACACATGCTTTTTATAAAGTTGCTCGTCTCGTCAGCATCAAATCCCATTCAGGTATTAATGCGGTTTTTAAGGATTCCTTCGTGGATATGTTGTCTTTTTCTGGACGATATCCCATAAATGTTCTATGGGGTTCAAATCAGGTGACTGTAGAGTCGGTTGCTCCTTGCAGTGATATAAAAGCCACTCTTCCACTAAAAACGACAAATATTTCGGGTCGTTATCTTATTGAAATACGAAAGACGATGGATTCTGTCCAAGCTTAACGGAGCTTTGGAATTAAATTTTGGCCTGAAATGTCTTTATACATAAATTTATTAATTTTATCTTTCTTAAAGACCATTCGATCCACTCCACCTGCAGCTATTCACCCATAAACCATCCCATTCTTGCCAACGTGCTTAAAAGTTGGAATCAAGATTTTCCTTCATGGATTTATTTGCCTTTAAGAGGACCGCCGTGTCCAAAATTTTTACTTTTTGATTTGTCAATAATATATATATACAACAGAGAACGGCAAGGGTACACCCAGACAATGAGTGCACTCGAATCATGTGTGCCTTTTCGGCACTCAGAGTGTGATCGGCACCCTAAAATAAGGGTGTGTGCCTTGCACAAGCTCATTTTGAATGTGCACTTGCGCACCCAGTACTCTTTTCAACAGACACCCGACACACTCATAGCAAATGAAGCGAGTGTCTGAGACACCCATGTTTTTGGGAAAAGTGAGTCGGGTGTCTTGAAAATGAGTCGAGTGTCTTGAAATGATTCGAGTGTCGGGTGTTTCGGGTGTCTTCAGCTGTATTGCATGAGCAGGTCATTGAGGGTTGACCGAATAATTTTACATGAAAGGAAGGATGGAAATCCCAATAATTTAATCATAGAAAAGTATATTTCTAATAATACAAATTATTGCCGTCTTCAGTAACTAATATTAAAAAATAAGAGTTTATAATCATTACAAGTATTTAATGACAAAGTCTTAAAAAACCCAAAAAAAACGTACATTGCATCAATATTTTAGGATTTTCCGTGTTGTTATTAAACCATCTACCTGCAAATGTATTCCCGTTTTTTGCAGACGCGTATAAGAATACAGATCATAAGTCAATTGCACTGCGAATAACAGGTAGATGGCTTGACATGGAAAATCCTAAAATATTTTGCCTTTTTTAAGGGGCCATTATTGGGATTTCCTTCCTTCCTTTCATGTAAAATTATTCGGTCAACCCTCAATGACCTGCTCATGCAATACAGCTGAAGACACCCGAAACACCCGACTCATTTCAAGACACTCGAATCATTTCAAGACACTCGACTCATTTTCAAGACACCCGACTCACTTTTCCCAAAAACATGGGTGTCTCAGACACTCGCTTCATTTGCTATGAGTGTGTCGGGTGTCTGTGCATTAGGATCATGTGCCTAGAATTGAGCGGGTGTCAAAAACGCAAACACCCTAAACGCACAACGCGATCTGTGCACTCCGGGTGTGTGCTCTTTTCTTGCTGTTCATGAGTGCGACACACACTCGAAATGTATGAGTGTGATTCGGGTGCCGAAAAAAGACACCTTTGACGTTCTCTGATATACAACAATATATTTATATTGGTATTTTTACCAGAATATGCTGAAAAACTGTCAACGTTATGCTTTCTTCGTGCAAAGCTAAGAAAATAAAACGTTATTGAGTGAAGTCTGATCCCAGGCAACTAGCTAAATAGAGAGACTAAAAATAATAGATACCCAAATATTGGGCTGCTATCTCAGTAAGAATAATACTGAATAAAAAACCTTTTCCGATATATGCCTATATGGACAAGTAGTTTCAGTAGCAGTTCCAGATAAGGCAGGACTTCAAATTTCCTGCTAAATGCTTCGGATCGTTGTCCTGGTAAAATCGAAAGCTATCGGAAAATTAAGGAAAGCCCCATGCTTTCTGCTCAAAAATTAGCTGCAGAGGTCGAGTACGAAATGGGCTACCTACCTATATGACGCGATTTTTTTTTTTAATGAAGAAAAGAATTTAAAAATATCGTCAAATGCACAATATATGCAATATCAAATTTCAGTAAACTTATGTTTTTGTTTTTTATCCCCCCCTACTTGACAGCTGCATAAAGTCGGCGGAAGTTTATACCTTAATATCGCGAGAAATACGTAACGGAAAATAAAATGTAATATCTCAAATGAAAGATATACATTTCGACCATATATATATATTAACAAGTTTTAACTTAGATACTAGATAATTTCCTTAATTACACCAAAAAGTCATTTTTTTACGCACAAAAATTATTCGTACACTTCATGAAATGTTGAAAATAAACAACAATTCCAAAGATTTAAGGATTTTAATCTTTAGTGAGCCCTTCGTTGGCTTTAATGAAAGCTTGTAAACGTCGACACATGCTTTTTATAAAGTTGCTCGTCTCGTCAGCATCAAATCCCAATCCAAATTCTGTCCAAGCTTAACGGCACTTGGAATTAAATTTTGACCTGAAATGTCTTTATACATAAATTTATTAATTTTATCTTTCTTAAAGACCATTCGATCCACTATACACCCAGCTATACACCCATAAACCATCCCATTCTTGCCAACGTGCTTAAAAGTTGGAATCAAGATTTTTCCTTCATGGATTTATTTGCCTTTAAGAGGACCGCCGTGTCCAAAATTTTTACTTTTTGATTTGTCAATAATATATATATACAACAATATATTTATATTGGCATTTTTTACCAGAATATGCTGAAAAACTGTCGACGTTATGCTTTCTTCGTGCAAAGCTAAGAAAATAAAACTTTATTGAGTGAGGTCTGATCGCAGGCAACTAGCTAAAAAGAGAGACTAAAAATAATAGATACCCAAATATTGGGCTGCTATCTCAGTAAGAAAAATACTGAATAAAAAACCTTTTCCGATATATGCCTATATGGACAAGTAGTTTCAGTAGCAGTTCCAGATAAGACAGGACTTCAAATTTCCTGCTAAATGCTTCGGATCGTTGTCCTGGTAAAATCGAAAACAATCGGAAAATTAAGGAAGGCCCCATGCTTTCTGCTCAAAAATTAGCTGCAGAGGTCGAGTACGAAATGGGCTACCTACCTAGATGACGCGATTTTTTTTTTAAATAAAGAAAATAATTCAAAAATATCGTCAAATGCAAAATATATGCAATATCAAATTTCAGTAAACTTATGTTTTTGTTTTTTATTCCCCCCCTACTTGACAGCTGCATAAAGTCGGCGGAAGTTTATACCTTAATATCGCGAGAAATACGTAACGGAAAATAAAATGTAATATCTCAAATGAAAGATATACATTTCGACCATACATTTTAAACATAAAATTAACAAGTTTTAACTTAAATACTAGATAATTTCCTTAATTACACCAAAAAGTCATTTTTTTACGCACAAAAATTATTCGTACACTTCATGAAATGTTGAAAATAAACAACAATTCCAAAGATTTAAGGATTTTAATCTTTAGTGAGCCCTTCGTTGGCTTTAATGAAAGCTTGTAAACGTCGACACATGCTTTTTATAAAGTTGCTCGTTTCGTCAGTATCAAATCCCTTTCAGGTATTAATGCGGTTTTTAAGGATTCCTTCGTGGATGTGTTGTCTTTTTCTGGACGATATCCCATAAATGTTCTATGGGGTTCAAATCAGGTGATTGTAGAGTCGGTCCTTGCAGTGATATAAAAGCCACTCTTCCACTAAATACGACAAATATTTCGGGTCGTTATCTTATTGAAATACGAAAGACGATGGATTCTGTCCAAGCTTAACGGCACTTGGAATTAAATTTTGGCCTGAAATGTCTTTATACATAAATTTATTAATTTTATCTTTCTTAAAGACCATTCGATCCACTCCACCTGCAGCTATTCACCCATAAACCATCCCATTCTTGCCAACGTGCTTAAAAGTTGGAATCAAGATTTTCCTTCATGGATTTATTTGCCTTTAAGAGGACCGCCGTGTCCAAAATTTTTACTTTTTGATTTGTCAATAATATATATATACAACAATATATTTATATTGGTATTTTTACCAGAATATGCTGAAAAACTGTCAACGTTATGCTTTCTTCGTGCAAAGCTAAGAAAATAAAACGTTATTGAGTGAAGTCTGATCCCAGGCAACTAGCTAAATAGAGAGACTAAAAATAATAGATACCCAAATATTGGGCTGCTATCTCAGTAAGAATAATACTGAATAAAAAACCTTTTCCGATATATGCCTATATGGACAAGTAGTTTCAGTAGCAGTTCCAGATAAGACAGGACTTCAAATTTCCTGCTAAATGCTTCGGATCGTTGTCCTGATTAAATCGAAAGCTATCGGAAAATTAAGGAAAGCCCCATGCTTTCTGCTCAAAAATTAGCTGCAGAGGTCGAGTACGAAATGGGCTACCTACCTATAAGACGCGATTTTTTTTTTAATGAAGAAAAGAATTCAAAAATATCGTCAAATGCAAAATATATGCAATATCAAATTTCAGTAAACTTGTTTTTGTTTTTTATCCCCTACCCTTTTTTGTACTTATTAGTTAAGAACATTCTACTTGACAGCTGCATACAGTCGGCGGAAGTTTATACCTTAATATCGCGAGAAATACGTAACGGAAAATAAAATGTAATATCTCAAATGAAAGATATACATTTCGACCATATATATTTACAAGTTTTAACTTAAATACTAGATAATTTCCTTAATAACACCAAAAAGTCATTTTTTTACGCACAAAAATTATTTGTACACTTCATAAAATGTTGAAAATAAACAACAATTCCAAAGATTTAAGGATTTTAATCTTTAGTGAGTCCTTCGTTGGCCTTAATGAAAGCTTGTAAACGTCGACACATGCTTTTTATAAAGTTGCTCGTCTCGTCAGCATCAAATCCCATTCAGGTATTAATGCGGTTTTTAAGGATTCCTTCGTGGATATGTTGTCTTTTTCTGGACGATATCCCATAATTGTTTTATGGGGTTCAAATCTGTTGATTGTAGAGTCGGTTTTTGCTCCTTGCAGTGATATAAAAGCCACTCTTGCACTAAATACGACAAATATTTCGGGTCGTTATCTTATTGAAATACGAAAGAAGATGGATTCTGTCCAAGTTTAACGGCACTTGGAATTGAATTTTGGCCTGAAATGTCTTTATACATAAATTTATTAATTTTATCTTCCATAAAGACCATTCGATCCACTCCACCTGCAGCTATACACCCATAAACCATCCCATTCTCGCCAACGTGCTTAAAAGTTGGAATGAAGTCTTTTCCTTCATGGATTCATTTGCCGTTTGACATACTTTAAAAGGACCGCCGTGTCCAAAATTTTTAATTTTTGATTTGTTAATAAATATAACATATTCCCAAAATAATTCCGGCTTGCTTACATGCACTTTTGCGATCTCCAAACGCATTTTTTGTTATAATCACAAATCAATGGGTTTTTACAAACAACTCTACAATGTACACCAGCATTGTGCAGGGCGTTCCGGATGGTTTGGGAAAAATATTTTTTTTTTGAAGGCTTCCCTAGGGTTTTAAGAATTGTTGTGGATGTTATTCTGGGATTTTTTAATTCCGTATTTACAACTTTATGCTCCTCCCGTGGTGTCAGTATGTGGTTCCTTCCAGATTTTCTATGTTCTACTGCAAATTCTCCAGTGTATTGCGTATTGTTTTTTTTATCAAACTTTGCATTGTGGAAGGTGACTTGACAATATTTCTACCAATTTCGGGTGAATTGCGGTTCGCTAAATATAATTTTATTATAGTTCTTCGAAAATTTAGGGATAAATCTTGACCCCGACCCATTTCGTCCAATTACAGCAAAAAAAAGCAGAGAAACTAACTAAACTACACCGAAGTTTGTTCCGAAGTACAGCTCAAACAAGAATCGCGGATTTTCGTGGCATTCAGAAATAGAAGTCAAGAATTAGAAGTGTGCGAATAACTTTTGTGCGTAAAAAATGACTTTTTTGCGTTTTTAGGGAAATTATCTATTATTTAAGTTAAAATTTGTTAATTTTATGCTTAAAATATATGGTCGAAATGTATATCTTTTATTTGAGATATTACATATTAATTTCCGATACGTATTTTTCGATATACTAAGGAATAAACTTCATACTCATGGGTGTACGAATAAATGAATTCATTAATTAATTAATAAATTAATTTTAATGTGCACTTTTTGATATACTGGTACATATGTACATACATATGTAATTCCAACTAAGAGATCATGAAGCCGTTCGCCACTAATTAAGTGAGTATGGAAATGCATATTTATATTCTATAAAAATAGAACTGCAGAGAAGTTTTTCAAAACATGTTTGATACCTTGGGTCTGGTAAAATTAATTTCTTGCTGGCCCTTGCTGCTGGAGTACATTTAGACTTTTCCATTGCCATCAGATAGCTGACATCAGCTAAGACCGCTTCCAAATCCGCCATGGCTTCTGTTAATTTTCTCAACTTTTGTTCGTTATTTCATATATATTTTTTCAACTTTCTAAGCACTTAAAATGCAAATAAACATATTTGAAATTATTAATTTGCTTTCTTATTTGTTGTCAACAAATGACTTTTTTTGAGTTGTAGCTGAACTAAAAACTACCAAATAAAACAAATACAGCTCATATTATTATTAGGGGTTATTTTGGAACGATAGAATATAAAACAAGTGTATAACGAGCATTATCAGTATATGTAAGCTATCTTAAGATATGTTTAGAAAATACCAAACATCGCAATTAACTGCAGGCAAGCGCAATGCCCATGTGAGGCCCTAAATCCTATACTTATTAATCAATTCCGTAACAGTGTTCAGATTTGCAAGATCTTATAAATTGATTAAAATTGGAATATATTTCAGATTGAACCAAAATTGGGTGCTAAAGTGGTTCAAGTCATTCTCTTTTCTAGGTATTTATTATTTTATAGCCGGAACCTTAAAATGCATATCGACACTGCGGTTAAACTAAGATTGGTAGAACAAAAACTAAAACGCAATCTTTTAAGTATTGGTATTAACATATTTAATAGCTAATAGTCAACATAAAACCAAAAAATTTGCATAACTAAGCTAACCAGCACGTTGCCATCCTCGTACGTGACCATTCAATAGGCCACCGCCGCGAATGCAGATTGACTTGCATCCATGAACACGTGCAATTCGATGGTCCGAACCATGCCCAAAATAGGGGCGAGGACATCGGAACTGTCCCACGGCGCCCGTCTCCCTGCGCCAGGCCGGAAAGGCTTTGCCTTTCTCCTCCTATTTGAACAACAGCTTCGCTGTAATCATCAGTCAGCACAGAAATCCCAATGGGTCGAACGGTGACATCAGCAGGCTCAAATTACCCTCTTTGTAGGGACTCGATCTCCACTTAGAACGCTACCTGGCACTCGGTGATACTCCACTTTGAATCTGAGGTCATCCGTGGCTATCTGCCAGCCAATTCCAGGGATCTTCTGCTCAGCCTCACCCAATCCGACACTCTTGACTTGTCCAGGTGGTCCCAACGCCGCTTTCACGATGGGTGAGATGGATGAAAACTGGCATAATTCGAATCCAGCATCCTCATGAATCTCCTTCACTCGGGTAGATAAACTAATAGCTTCGCTCTTTGTAGCGAAACTGTCCACATAGTCATCGACGTAGAGGTGGTCGATGATGGCCTTGACTGCCCTTTGGAGGCTTCTCCACATCCGGGCCTCGATCGTCGAGGCCATCTCTCCAAAGCAATCGTCGGGAATAGCACTTGGGTCGGATCCGCACTTGGTGGAACAACTCCTTGATGTCGCCGTAGACTCCGACTGCTCCTTCCCTGAAGTGGAAGAGCACGGCTGGCAAGGGCTTCTTGTTCAGGTTTAGTCAAGGTTCCTCCAACTATCGCTGCAGCGTGGAACACAAGCCGGGCCCCACCGGCATTGTTCCGGTTTCGACACCAAAATGGCAAATACCATAGACAGGCGCTTGTCACCGCGACCTCATCCGGCTGCCAATGCCAACTACCCGTTGCGCTTCAACTCCTTCTCGACCGTTTGTGCGCCATCTCATAGCTCCGTGGCAGCTCAGCGTAGTCGTCCTTCCAGAGTAATCCCGTCTGGTAACGACGCCCACTTTCATCGTGGTGTCTTCGAGAATCCTTTGTACCCGCGCGTCATCGCTGCTTCACAGCAAAGCTTTCCACCTCGACTCAGGCTTGAAACGGCGTACACGTTTGTTAAGGCGCGTCAAATGGGTTTCCCAGCTTCACTTATCTCCAGGCTCACCACGTTGGTAGGCTCTATGCTGGCCCTTCCTCCATACCATTGAATATTCAGCTGTCGATGGTCGTCGGAGGACCATTGATCCAAGACCGCTTATGTGTCCACCTGGCGACCAGCTCCGTACAGTGTTACTGGCAGTATACGAACAACAGTCGGCCTCCATTGACGTCGACGCAGCTTGAATTCCACTGCACGGGCGCCTCTGTTGGTTGCGAGGCCCTTCTCTCCAGTCTGTTTCTGGGGACAGCTGACTGGTGGCCCTTTTCGAGGTCCCTTTGACCACCTCGTGGCGAAGACATCCTCCGGGCTACGTCTGGAAACAGCTGACTGTTGGTTGCCTCCGTTGTGGCTTATGAAGCCACCTCGCTGCGCCATCTTTGCACTTCGTCCGCATCATGTAGCAGACGGTAATGCAACCTGTGGCATCCGTTGATCTGGTACTCGCCATGCACATCGCAGAATCTGGTCGTATGTGAAGCAGAGCCGATGCCTCTTCATTATGCTCCACCTGTCCAGTGGCAAAGCTCCGATAAACTTCCTGCAGCTCGTCGCAGCATGTTGCCCTCCACATGCAGAAATCAACGCCGCGGCCCCTTTTCCTCGACGTCCAAAATGATGTTTGTGTACTGCTGTAGCCACGCGCTGAAGTGCGCTACAGTGGGAACTACTTGTCCCTAGGAAACTTTGCCACAAGCTCCTCCATTAGCGTTGGGTTCCGCTGCTCCGCCTTCGCTAACTGCAAGAAGGCCATGAGGTTACTCACTCGGGTTTCAAAGGGAACGATCCTCGCCAGGTGCTGCTCCAAAATCGGTGGCACCTCTGGCACTCTGTCCAGCTGGCTACATATAATTTCCTCCGGTCGGCCAAACCTGAAGCGCAGCTTCTCCATCACGGCGCTGACGTTCCCATTGTGAATCAGCAGTGACTTCACTCGCGTCAGCGCTTTCAACAACCTTTGGTTGTTATCCAACTCTGTGTAGTTGAGGCGTAGGATACGACAAATGGCTATGCTGAAACCACAATGTGGGTCCATGCGTTGACTGCGCAGCACTTGTCGCAAACAGTGATTCCACAAGATGATTGCTAGTCGTTAGCAATGGCGCTCCACTCCAATATAGAGGCAGCGTGCAAGCCGCACTGCTCGCACCTACACCGCTTTGTGGGACCGGCCCGACCCCGTTAGTTGGTACCTCACCGACTTCCGAAATGGCGGCACCTGTGCTTTCTTGCCGCTGCCTGCGGCCGCCGATGCTTGACGCTCCTTGCGCCATCTGGCCCGCTGGCTGCGGACACCGTCCTTGGGGTTCCATCCGCCTCCTTACCGCTGGCTGTGGTCTCCTTAACTGACGCTGGCTGCGTCTCCCTGTCGCTGGCTGCGACCCTCTGTGTCGCAGGCTGAGACTCCTCTGCTGTTACGGGATGTGCTCCTGGCAACTCTCTAGCTGGTCGTCAAGCCGTCCTCAAGCGCAAGTTGGCCTTGCAGTCTCCCTAGCACTGCGAATAAAAGGAGTTGTCTTGTGTCATATGGAGTTGCTTTTAACGACTTCCCTACACGAGTAGGTCCGAAGAGAGGGTTAACTTCAAGCGCCTATGGCCGTGGCAGTAGTGAGCGTTTTATTCTGTGAACAATTGTTTTCGTTTGTGACAAGCCAGCGGTTTGTGCGCAGCGTCGTATTGAGGTTAAGGCTAAGTTGATCCAGAATTTCCCCGTGGCTTAGTGTGTAGGTGTTTGATAGACTGGACAGTCTGAAGAGAGGGTACTGGATTTGCGGAAAAAAGGTTCAGACCGACAAGACCACAAGCCATTTACTCACTTTATGATATAAGTCTAGCGATAAGTCAATCAATTTAGTTTGTTTAGCATTAAGGAGAAATAAGAGTAGAGAGGAGGTCACTAGTTTATAGGGAATAAACCATGATTATTATAATAAAGTAAGAAACCAAAAGTCTTGTCCTGTATTTCGTCGCCATGCCGCTGTCCAGCCGCTGCAGAGCTCCGAAGGCGTTCATTAGCCCTTGTTCGTTCTGTTTCAAGAGGACTTCTCAGGCCTACGCAAGTCGTTAGGTCAAACACGCATTCATATATCGATAACTAAGGAGACGCCCCAGGGGACTTCGCGTAGAGGGGAAGCTGAAGGCAATCTACCTATTAGCCGACGAGCTAATCCGTCCGGCATCAGCATGCATCCTTGTTCCTCACCGGTATTTTCAATGCGAAAGAGGAACATGCGCTCATGCTGTTCGTTACAGTTATCATTATTTTAAATAATTTCTCCTAGTTGTTCTGGCGCCCAACTTAGTGGCCATGCTTTTTGTTATATGGCAAAACGCAACCAAATTTTGTGTGAGTGTATATTGAAAACTGTTTTCGGCTGGTTTATATGGAATGGCATTGACCACGCCAGAAATTTCTAGCCGCCATGTGCGAAGTCGCTTGGAATTCTACTCCCAAAAATAAGGAGAGTAGACCACGACGTAGCAGCAGCAGCATTTGCTTCCAGTATCGGTTGCGAATTCGGCTCACCAGTAGGATTTTATTCGTAAGGAAGAAAGCATCTGACCACGGGACCCGACCGCAAAGCATCTACAGCAGCAACGAGATCGTCGAACGGTGACAGCAGGCTTAAATTCTCCCTCTTTGTAGGGACTCAATCTCCACTTAGAACGCTACCTGGCACTCGGTGTTACTCCACGTTGAATCTGAAGTCGTCCGTAGCTATCTGCCAGCCAATTCCAGGGATCTTCTGCTCAGCCTCACCCAATCCGACACTCTTGACTTGTCCAGGTGGTCCCAACGCCGCTTTCACGATGGGTGAGATGGATGAAAACTGGCATAATTCGAATCCAGCCTCCTCATGAATCTCCTTCACTCGGGTAGATAAACTAATAGCTTCGCTCTTTGTAGCGAAACTGTCCACATAGTCATCGACGTAGAGGTGGTCGATGATGGCCTTGACTGCCCTTTGAAGGCTTCTCCAAACGTTCATTACGTTCATGTCGTACACATCCGGGCCTCGATCGTTGTTCAGACGAACACTAATAAAAACAAAATATAATACTTTATGAGCTCTGTGAATGTCATGTGACACTTGTAAATCGATCCAGAGCCATAAACTATGATCTGTAATTGTAGACCCTATAGGGGAGCGGTGCTAGCACTTGTAATCTGTAAGTGCAGGCCACTTGAGCCAAACCGAAGATAATCACTTGAGATGTTTCTCACACTGCGCCAAAGGTTCCTGTGCGGGGGTCAAATGATAACTCTCCCGCGCAGGCAGACGCGGCCTCTGCGTAGGCCACAGATAAGACCAGAATAAGAATTTCATGTTAGTTTCCTAAGCAGGGACTTAGAAAATAAAATTCAGTTTTAATACAGAACTCAACGGAAAAGGTTGTTTTATTAATTCATCCCTTTCATTTTGGTCCTTCGACAACTCTGCAGTTTTCCCCCACCAGTGGTAAGAGACTCAGAACTTAGGCCAGCACCTAAAAAATAAAATCTGTAACACTTGCAGTTTTTGTTTAAGGTGTTAATGAATAGTTGACTCTTGTTATCCCCCACCAGTGGTAAGAAACAGAGTAAAAAAATTTATAAAAATCAAAAAGATATAAAAGAATCTTTTCTGATATAATAAAAAATTAATTCAACTATAGTATTGCAACAAAAAAGTCAAAGTTTGTTGTGAAAGTGGTCGAGAAATCGACAAATTACAAAATAAAAATAATTTTGCCATCGAGCAATTATTATTTTTGGCGTTTTCGAGGCCTTCAATCATCGAAAAAGTGATTTAATAAAATCAGGCGTATTCGAGGACGACATCGAAAAAGTGACTCCCAAATTCATTGTAAAAATAACGGGAATAACAATAAAAAAGTGACTCCCAAATTTATTGGAAAAATATCAAAGTGACCCCGAAGTGACCCCAAAAATAAGTGACTCCCAATATAAAAACTCAAAAAAAAAAAAAAAAAGATCGTAAATCATCTATAAAACACCTAAGCTGCATACAAGGACGCCAGGACTTCAACGACTTCAGCACGTCTACGACTACAACTACAACTACAACTACAATATCGAGGACAGCATCTACCAAAGTCAACTTTAATCGACAACGGAAAAAACATCGAACATCATAGAGTCAGCAGCGACGACAGAAGCTGCAACCATAAAAAATAAATAGGATCAGATAAGTCCTATTATTCATAATTAAATAATTGAAAATTAAAAATATTATATATATTATAAAATTATTATATAAGTTGTCGGTAATTTAAGTCGGTTAATATAATTTTTTGTAGTATAAAAAGTACATAGCAAAAATGTTGTCCGATCAAACTATCGCACTTATAAAAAGGCAGGTGGAGATTACCAACGCCCTTACGGCGCTGGAAGTTCTCCCAAGCTTATCATTTGAATATTTGAAGAAATTTGATGAGCTGAATGCCGAGTGCATCCAAAACCACAAAGCGCTGGTACACATTGGAGTAGTCGACCATGACTACTTTGTAAAGAGTCATTATGAAGAAATGCTCTCGATTTATAATAGAATTAAAGTAAGAATAGATAAAGTGTTAGCTGATTCTGATAAGTCCGAGGGAAACTTAATGGCAAACGAGCAGAAAATAGAATCAAATGTAAGCTGCGAAAGCCAGTTGGATATAGCGATTGAGCAGTTAGAAAGGTATTTAAAAGACACATTTGAGGACATTCAAAACGATAAAATTAAAACTTTTGAAATTAGGATTGGGAAGATAAATTGTTATTGGGATAAGCTAGTTCTTTTAAAGCAGGGAAACACTACGGACGTCACGATTAAAAGGTATGATGACATATTTGAAGAATTAGCATTCGATATTTCCATGGTGACCAAAGATATGAGAAAAAAACTCGAGGAAATTGTGCCTAGTAAGGTAGAAGTTGGAAATCATAAAATTGATGATTTGCCAACGCTACCTAAAATTCAGGTACCCACATTTTATGGAGATTCCAAAGATTGGGACCTATTTTATGAGTTATTTAATGAACTCATACATTTAAGGGAGGATCTCAGTCCTTCCTTAAAATTTAATTACCTTAAAATCTCACTAAAGGGAGAAGCCAGGAATGTGGTTTCTCACTTATTGTTGGAATGAGGTGAAAACTATGAGGCCGCTTGGGAATTGTTAACTAAGCGGTATGAAAATAAAAGGAAAATTTTTTCCGATCAGATAAATCGCCTTCTTGATCTCCAAAATCTAAATGTGGAATCAGTGCGGCAATTAAGAATGTTTATTGACACAATTAATGAGTCAATTCACATAATAAAATTAAAGGCACAAATTTCTGACGAGGTTGATATAGTTTTTGCACACATAATAATAAGAAAATTTAACAAAGAAGCTCTACAACTATATGAGAGCCATGTTAAAAAAACTAAAGAAATTCAAGCATTGTCCGATGTCATTGAATTTTTAGAGCAACGAATCAGTTCGATTAGCTCAGTTCAGGATGAAAAACCTTTTAAAAAATTGTTCAGTAGCAATATGAAAGAGTTGTCTACTAACAGTTGTCAGATGTGCAAAAGTACGGGACATTTGATATTACAGTGTCAAAAATTTAAGGCTTTAAATCCATCTGAACGGATGGAAAAAGTAAAAAAGGCACATTTGTGTTTTAAATGCCTTAAACATTCATATAGTAAGAAATGTCAAAGTGACATTTCATGTTCGATTTGTAAGAAAAATCACCATAGTATGCTACACATTTACGTGAAGTCTAAAACAGACCAAAAAGTTGAAAAAACGAATGAAAATAAAGTAAACTCGTGTATGACATCGGAACAAGCGTTGCTAGCTACAGCACGCATTCAAATTCAAACCTCTGAGGGAGGTTTCGAAAATTTTAGAGCTTTGATCGACAGTGGTTCTCAAAGCACAATAATTTCAGAAGAATCTGCGCAGATTCTGAAATTGCCCAAAATTCGGTCTCAAACAGAGATCAGTGGAGTATCGTCCACGGGAAAGTGCATCTCGAAGCACAAGGTAAATCTTTCAATTAAACAAAATAATTCCCAAAAAACGATAAGAGTTGAAGCACTTATACTTCCAAAACTTATGAGGGCTCTCCCAGTCAACACAGTTAATGTTGACAAAACAAAGTGGGAGAAGTACGATTTGGCTGACCCAGACTTTAATAAGCCGGGTCGTCTAGATCTGATAATTGGGGCAGATCTATACACTCACATTCTGCAGAATGGAGTGGTCAAAATTAATGGCCTCCTCGGTCAAAAAACCGATTTCGGATGGATTGTCTCTGGATGCAAAAAATCCAAAGGTAAGAAGACAATTGTAGCAACCACCATCGAATTAAAAGATATGGATCGGTATTGGGAAGTTGAGGAAGAGGACAAAAATGATATCGAATCTGAAATATGTGAGAATTATTTCATAAAAACTACAAAAAAAGGTTCAGATGGTCGATACATTGTGTCAATTCCATTTAAAGATGATGTCACCTTAGGAGACTCGAAGAAACAAGCAATGGCTCGTTTAATGAATCTTGAGAAAAAATTAAAAAGAAATGAAAAACTAAGGTTAGACTATGCTAAATTCATGCATGAATATATGGATTTAGGTCACATGGTCGAAGTGCAGGGAGAAGGAAAATACTTTTTACCTCACCAGGCAGTAATTAGAGATTCAAGCCTGACGACCAAATTAAGAGTTGTTTTTGACGCTTCAGCAAAAAAAACTAATAATAAAAATTTGAACGACATAATGTGAATTGGTCCACGAGTTCAAAAAGATATTTTTGACATTATCATTAAATGGCGAAAATGGGAATATGTAGTATCTGCGGACGTTGAAAAAATGTATCGTAAGATAAATATTAATGATAATGATCAACAGTATCAATATATTTTATGGAGAGATTCTCCAGATGAAAAAATTAAAATTTATAAAAATATATATAAAAAAAAAATATAAAAATATATAACAGTCACACATGGTACAGCATCTGCACCATATTTAGCTACTAGAGTTCTAGTAGATATTGCTGATAAATGCAAAAACAAAGATGTAAGTGAGATAATTAGGAATGATTTTATATGGATGACCTAATGACTGGGGCTGACTCTATAGAAAAGGCCAATAATTTAATTAAATTGATTTCCAAGAATCGTGGGCTAAAAACATATAAGGGATACATTGCCGTATTTGTGTGTATGGCTACCAAGGCCATTCATCTAGAAATGGTAAGTGATTTAACCTCGGGTGCATTTCTAGCAGCCCTAAGAAGATTTATCGCTATAAGAGGAAAAGTTGCCAATATCTATTCAGATAACGGAACAAATTTCGTAGGAGCTTCAAGAAAGTTGGATCAAGAGTTCGTTAAAGCAATCAAAGAAAACACATTGATTGCCGCGCAGCTTGAAAAAGATAGAATTGATTGGCATTTCATTCCCCCGGCAGGACCTCACTTCGGAGGTATTTGGGAATCTGGAGTTAAATCCATGAAGCACCATTTGAAACGGGTAATAGGGGAAAATAGTCTGA